>NC_143570.1:85134318-85285000 GCF_054136105.1 Typopeltis vanoorti
AGTATGTCATTGATATATAGCAGGAAGATTGGTGAGAGGACAGAACCTTGTGGGATCCCAGCATTAATTGAGTGGTGAGAGGATAGGGAGCCAACCACCATCACACAGAGTGTGCATCCAGACAGAAAATTGGCGATCCACCTACAGAAGCCCTGGGTCAAACCGAATATGGTAGATTGCCTAGTAGGCTTTTGTGCCAGACCTGGTCAAAGGCTTTGGGGATATCTAGTGCAACCACTTAAGATTTGCCAAACCTCTCCATAGCATTTGTCCAGAGATGGTTGACATATGTGAGTAGGATTTCTCTTTTGCTCAAGATGTTACTTCACCCCTGTTGATCGGCAGTGGTGGAATCCATACTGGTGGTCATTTATTTAGTGAGTGTCTCAAGATAGTGTAGGAGTTGGGATTTGATGATAATTTTTTTTTCCATTTTTTCCATTACCTTCGACAGGACTGAGGTAAGCGAGATAGGATGGTATTGACTTGTCACCCTTCTTGGGGATGGGCTGAATATAGGCCAATTTCCAGTTTGTGGGATAGATTCCAGTGGGGTAGAAGAGTATATATAGGTAACATAGGATAGGGGTCAGTTATGGCGTAAACTTCCAGAACAACTGGGGAGAATGCCATCGGGGCCAGGAGACTTTTTTGTGTCTAATTTGGACAGTATTTTTCTGATCTCATCCTGGCAAAAGGATATGGGGGGCATTGTATGTTGGGTGTCTGGAATGGTTGAGGTACATTTGCCATTGTTGGTTATGCATGCATTTGAAGCAAAGTATGAGGCCCAGAAGATTGGCTTTTTCTGTTGGTGATGATGCAGCAGAGCCGTCGGGGTGTGATAGTGGTGGGAATAGTGTTGGGCAGAAATTACGGCCAATTGCTTTGGTGAGAGACCAAAAGGCTCGGCTGCCATTTGGACAGGCTGCTAGTTTCCTGCTTTTTGCTCTTTCGAACTCTGCTTTGGAAGTGTTGATTGTTTTTTTGCATTTATTATGGGCTTTGGTGTAAGCTTTGATGGAGGATGGGGTTCTCGATTTCAGCCAGTTGTGGTATGTCTGGTGTTTCATCTCTACAGCATTGGCACATCTTTTGGAGAACCAAGGTTTCGTTAGAGAATGGCAGTTCAGGGTGCTGTGTGGAATGTATGTATTCATGCCAGTGAGGATTACTTTGGTAATAAGCTCAGTGCATATGTTTGGGTTGGAAGGCCGGAAGCAATAGTCCAATCATGGGAATGCGGCATTAAAGTTGCGGAGGCTGTTCCACTTGGCACTGTTATAGTGCCAAACTACTCTTGTGCGCGAGTGTCTGTGTAAACATTGTTGCATTGGGGAGGAGATGAGCACTAGGTTGTGGTCAGAATTGCCCAGGGGGCTCACTACTTTCACTGTGTATTTGGAGTGGTCATTGGTGAGGAAGAGATCTAGGGTGTTTGAGGAGTGGTTTGGATTATCTGGTATTCTGGTTGGCATCTGGACAAGTTGTGTAAGGTCGTTAGTGATGGCAAATGTTTCGGCATCTCTGCCTGCAAGATCTGTACAGCTGGAGGAGAAAAGCCTGCTAGTGTTGTGGACGTTAAAACCTCCTAGGAGGATGATTTCGCTGTTGGGAAAGTGGGATTGGAGAAAGTCGATTTTTAGGGAGAGGAAATTAAAGAGCTCAGGGTAGTTGGTTGGTTGTGTTGTGGGAAGGATAGAGATAGCATGGATGTGTAGGGTTTTGTGTGTCGTATGTTGGACCGCATGGGTCTTGCACATTTCCTATGCTGTGCTTGTATGCTGATCTCCTTGGTGGCATCACTTAGATTTTTCACCAGTTGATCTTGTTTGTAGTCGATGGTCCAGTTGTCACCGTTTTGACATTTTTCTTCGAGTTGTCTTCGAAATTGTTCCCTTTGTGCAAATGGCAGGTGTCTTTGAACTTGTTGTTGATCGCTGTTGTTATTTTTTATGAGGTTGTCGGCATGTCACAAGTCATTTTTTACTAGGGGCGGGAAGTTCATACCGTCCTTCCTTTTATTTATAGGCCCGAAACGGTAGCACCTGACGATATTCTTAGGATTGATGTCACATTCTTCAGCAAGTTTGTTGATGTCGTCTTGTAATGATTTTCTGTTTTCGTCGGGAAATTCAAAATGATGGCATTGAGTTTTTTTTGTTTAGCCTCCATCAAGTTGTTTACCGTTGCTGCGATTAGATCACAAAGTTCTTTCGCTGGCGGAGTGGAGCTTGCATTGTGCTGGTTTTCAATCTGTTCTAGCTTAGTTTCAACTGCCCATATTTTGGAGGTAAAAGTTTCATTTAAAGCATTGATGTGCTGTTCAAGGTTTTTGACATGTTAACCTATGTTCAGTAGTTGTTTTACTGAAGGGAGGTACAGTGAACAGAAGAACGGCTGGTTAAGTTCGATAAGTAGCTTTTATGCAGCTTCGTCAATTTTCGCGAGTTCTGTTGCAACCAGTGGCAACAGAACTCGCAGAATATGCCCTTTTTTCTGTCTTTGACACCAGTTTTGCAGCTGCAGCACATAGTAGGTATGTCAGTGGCAGTCGAAGGCACTGAGCTGGCAGGACACGTGGTGCTCGTTCGCTGTTGGCTTTTGATGCCGCCATCTTTGCTGCGTATGGTAGGCATCGTGCGTTCCCACAGGCAGCCAACCAAGAATTAGAAGAATAGCTGGATCGACACACCACAGGCACTCACAGTTTGCACTGAAGCACTCCGCTGCTCAGCACCTCCGGACGGCCAATTTCAACGGAAAAATACTCGCAACAATGGCAAATTGGAGAGCACAAACTTGAAACAGCCCATTCGTCGCTGCCGCCTGGTGGATTTCATAAGGCGGATTCCTTACATAAAAATCAAAAGGAAAACAGTGGCAAAGGGAAAATGGATAGGTGGACACTACGTTGGTGTGAGATTGGATTAGAACAATTTGGGACAAATGGGCTGGGACCTTATTTCTATGCCCAGCTCTCCTTGTGTGGGGTAGCTTCCGTGGACACTTAGGACCTGAAATAGCAAAACAACTTTTGTATATGAATACTGATGTGGTCATTATTCCTGGTGGTCTTACACCTTGTCTGCAGCCCTTGGATGTATTGGTCAACAAACCGTTCAAGGACTATGTACGAAAATTGCACATAGAGTGGATGGTAGCCAGTGGCTATGACCTGACTCCAACGGGGAAAATTAAGAGACTGTCATTAGAACTGTTGTGCAACTGGATTTTGAGAGCTTGAAAATGATTTTGCCAGAAATAATTGCCAAGAGTTTTTTAAAAAAAACTGGCATCTATAATGCCCTGGATGGGAGAGATGATACTATTTGGGTAGATAACTTTGACGATGCGCACAAGGAAACTGGTCTCAAGCATGGAAGTAGCGATGGTGAATAGGAGATTCTTGGAAGTCATACCCATTTTCAGTTTTTTCCTGAAAACTTTAGTTTCCGAAAATCCTTGCATATATCTAGCACCATGATTTTTTAACTTTAATTTTGGGAAAAAAGTGCTTGTTATATTCAAGTAAATATGTTATTTGTTAACTTCTGCTCAGGACATGGACTAGTCATTACTAACACCATGTTTCAACATAGATGTGCACAAGTATGGAGAGAAGACACAAGAAATAAGAAAAGCCTAATTGACCACATCATTGTTGATAGTGATATAAAGCTGGTTCAGGATACAAAAGTGTACAGAGGGTTCGAAATTGGAAGTGACCATTACCTAGTGCTAAGTAGGATAAAAATGGATATCGCATAGAAAAGAACAGTATGTAATAAAGTTTTAAAAAGAATTGAAGTTGAGCAGCTTTTAAAGGTAAATTGTAGACTCAAGTATGCAAACTTTATTGAAGACAACTTTGATTGATTCAGTTAGAGAGGTATGTGGTGAAGTTGAATACAAGGATAGAAAAATGAGAACACCATGGTGGACACAAAAAGTTAAAGAATCAGTTTAGGAAAAGAAGAAAGCATACCTAGCAAATAAGTTGGCAGATGCCCTAAAAGAATACAAAGAAAAATGTAAGAGAGCTAAGCTGTGTGTAAAAGCTAAACAAAAGTCACAGGAAGACTTCGGTAAGATTATAGAAAATAAATATCAGGGAGGTGGCAAAATATTCTGGGGCTATTGAAGAAGCTTACAAATGAAGGAAAGAGTACTGTAAAAGGAATCAAAAATGATAAAGTTGACATGAAAAGTGAGGATAAGGATGTCCTATATGTATGGAGTAATTGCTTTGAAAGACTGTTAAATGAACCAAGCAGTGACAGAACCGTACTAGAGAATTTTCAAGGAGAATGCAAATGGAGTATATATATATTTATACTTGAGGTAGAAAAAGCCATCAAAAACTTGAAATGTGGAAAGGAGTAGATGATATTCGATCAGAAATGCTTCAGTATGGAGGTTTAAAAGTTTTGCAGTGGCTGCACTGCATAATTCAGAGGGCCTGGACAGGAGGTTGAATTCCCAAATTGAAATAGCACTCTCATAGTGCCATCTATAAAAAAGGAAATAAAACTGAATGTTAGAATTACAGAGGAATTTCTCTACTGAGTGTTCTAGGTGAGATTTATGAAAGCATACATGAAAAGAGGTTGAGAAAAATTGTGGAAGAGAAACTTACAGAAGAATAAGCAGGGTTCAGGCCAAATAGAGGTAGACAAGATCAGATTTTCACTTTAAGAGATAGTTGAGAAATCATGGGAATATGACAAGCATCTGTACTTCAAGTTTTGTAGATCTGAAAAAGGCATACAATAAGGTGCCCAGAGAAAAGCTTTTCAAAACACTACAGTTATATCTGGTGAATGGAATATTATAGAGTAATATATAATCTATATTTAAGTTGTCAGTCAGCAGTTCAAATTAAATATAGGAAATACAGGAAGATGGCTTGATGTAAAATCAGGAGTATGACAATGATGCACATTGTCTCCACTCTTATTCATCATCTATATCCATCACATTATGAAAGAAAGTGCCTCGTGGAAAGGCTTAGACGTTGGTTATGCATTTTTTACTAAATAATTTAAGGAAATTACAACATAAACTAGGATATACATTAAAATAAATTTTATTTTGAAATATTTGAAATACTTCAATATTTCGGCAACGTCATATTGCCATTTTCAACGAACTTGAGAACAAGACACGTGCACGCAGGCACAACAAACAGTAAGTGAGGAAGAAGCAGGAAGCTATTATTTCTCCTAAAGTCCTGATGGCCCCCCTAGCTGGCAATGTTGGTATTCTTGGGAGATTGGGCTGAAGGTCTTCTGATGTAGGTTTTCCAAATTTGAGGCAGTCTCATGCAGCCAAATTTGTTGAGGTTTGGACTGAAGTTTTCTTGAAGGTCATGTTTTCTTAGGGCTGAAGCTGATTCCATGAAAAGCCTTTCATATTTGTATTTACTACGGTGTATTATCATGGCTTTCTTCCACCGTATTCTATGGCAGGTATCCAGTGCATGGTCAGCAAGACCAGAGTGGCTGTATTGGTGAAACCGGATGTAGTCCTTGCGTCTGAAATTCTGATATTTGCTGTCCTGCCTGTTTGGCCAAAGTAGGACAGCTTACAGCTGCACCAGGTAGGTCTAGGAGGGAAGATTGGTCTTTAGTAGAGTGGATAAGGGATGTGAATTTTTTATATGGTCTGTAACAAGAAGTTAAGTCATGTTTTTTTACGATTTTTGTAATTTTTTCAGAGGTACCTCGGATATAGGGTATGGTGATGGATTTAGCGTAATCCTTGTTGTGGGAGGGAGGGTGTGTTGTGGTTTATTGGTTTCAATATTTTTGGGGGGGGGTAGCCATTGACTGAGAAAGTGTTGAGAATGTGGTTTAGTTCTGTGGTTAGGGCATTGTCATTTGAACAGATAAGTTTATCCCTGTTGTATAGTGTCTTAATGACTCCATATTGTTGCGAGGAGGGGTGGTGGGATTGTTGGTGAATGTATCTGCCTGTATGGGTGGGTTTTCTATAGACTGAGAAAACCAAGGTTCCATCAGGCTGGCGGGTGACTAGTGTGTCTAAGAAAGGAAGGCAGTTGTTTTTTTCCTCTTCCAGGGTGAATTTGATTCTGGGGTGTTGGCTGTTTAAGTGCGTTAGGAAGGAGAGGAGTGCATCGGAGCCATGTGGCCAAATAGAGAACACATCATCAACATAGCGAAGCTAAATGGTTGGTTTTTGTGGGGCAGAGTTTAAGGCTTTCTCTTCAAAAGTCTCCATATAAAAGTTGGCCAAGGGTGGGGAGAATGGAGAATCCATGGCTGTCCCCTCTATTTGTTTGTAGAATTTTCCTTGCCAAACAAAATAGCCCAAGTTCATTGTGAACTGAAATAGGGCTTTGATATCGGGAGGAAATTAACTTGGATTAGCTCTAAGGATTCTTTGAGTGGGACATTTGTGAATGAGGAGGAGACATCAAAACTGATCATTATGTCAGTGTGTTTGAGTGTAAGGTTTTCTATGCTGGCTTTGAAGTGGGCTGAGTTTTTTATGTATGAAGGTGTGTTGCCAGTATAGTGTGAGAGAGTTTGGGCCAAATGTTTAGCTAGTTTGTATGTGGGGGGAATCAGTGCCATCCACTATGGGACGTAATGGCACATTTTCCTTGTGAATTTTTGGGAGTCCATAAATACAGGGGGTTGGGGGGTATGGAGTTAAATGGTTTTAATTTGTTAGTGATTTCCACAGGCCAAGAAGTGATCTTCTTAAGGAGCCTGTGGAGTTTTCTAATTTGTGAGTTAGTGAGATTGTACTCGATAGGGAAAAAGAAAGAAAGCCATTAGGCCTGATATTAGAATTCGAGGTGTCAAACTTAGCCCTTTGATGATGTTGTACTCCTAAACACATCTAGTGCAAGTCTCCAGGATTCACTAACTAAATTGAATTACAGGTGTAACAAATTTTGCATGAAAATCAGCAATAAAAAGACCAAACTATGAAAATAGGGGGTAGTATAGGAAACTTCAACTGCATTCTGAATGGAGATCCTATAGAACAAGTAAATATTTCAGTTGTTTAGGTACAGTTTTCAGTGAAGATGGCAGGTTAAATCTGGAAAAAGACAACCGAGTACACAAAGCGAGTATGGTGGGTAGCCAGCTGAATAAATTTATATGGAATAAGAGAAAAATTAGCCAAAACACCAAACTAGCAGTATACAAGACCGTATTCAAACTTGTTTTAAGTTATGGATCTGATGAGAGTGGGTTAAAAATAAATCACTTGATCAAAGACTAGAGACCACAGATATCAGGGTTCTATGAAAAATTAAGGGAGTGAACCGGTGGTATCAATGGCAGAATCATATTAAAAATGAAGATACTAGAAACTTACTTGACATTATTAGCATTCAAGAATGTGTCAGCAGAGCTAATCGAAGATGGTATGGCCACTTAAATAGAATGGGTGAGGAAAGGTTAGAAAAACAGGTGTTTGATGCCGAGATGACAGGAAAGAGACTCAGAAGAAGACCAAAGTCTAGTTAGATTGATTCAGTCAGAACTGCCTTAGAAGAACAAAATGTTAGATATGACAATATCGTATTGCCTTCAAGTAATAGACTAATTTGGAGGAAATTTGTGGATAGGAGATTAATAATAATGTAAACTTCTTCATGTATTGCTGTGATAGTAACCTGAACATCCCTTGGGGGTATATATATCAAGAAATTGATGATGATTATGTTTTCTTGGGTGGTTTGCCACCATACTGGCCACCGTCATTCTTTTACTTTCCTCTAAGTATGTAAAAACATGGTCTAGTCAACATCCATACATGGTTCATCTTCAAAATTACTAAAAATAAACTTATCATCTCTTTCTCTCTCCCCCTCTTGCATCCCATCTGCTTCTGTTCTTTGTAGCTCCTCTCCTCACAGAGGAAGGCATTCTCCTTTTCCCGAAGGACTACAACCTGTTCTAACTATAGCTGTTAAAAACAGTATCTGATTCTCTCTTTCTCCTTAACCACCTACCCAGATATGGCGTTCTTGTACTGTAGGCTGTTACTTCTCATGCGTGATTATTTTAATATTTAAAAAAAGAGAGGGAGGACTTGAATGAAATGTGATATTCAGAATTTCTATTAATATAAGAGGGACCGGAAAGTAATCAATTTTTTTGAACTACATTTTTAATATAAATTTTATTAAAAAACAAATTCACATTATTCAATTCTATAATCGCCATCGTTAATTAAACCTTATTCCAATGATCTACTAAGTTTAGAATTCCTTTTTTGAAAAAAGTTTTTTCTTTGTAGGCAAAAAATGATATCAAACTCCTTTGGACATCATCTTGCAAACAGAAGGTTTTATTTCCTGTGCTATGTTCTAAGGACCTGAATAAGTCACTAGGGGCAATATCCGGTGAATATGGAGGATGTGGTAGAAGTGCCCATCCTAACTGCCTAATTTTTTCTTGAGTCATTCTTGCAGAATGTGGTTTTGCATTATCTTGCTGCAAAATTACCCCTTTTCGATTGACAAGTGCAGGACGTTTGATTAACAATGCTTGATGTAGTCGCTCTAATTGTTCGCAGTAGATGGTTGCTGTGATAGTCTTACCTTGTTCCATGAGTTTGTAATGAATAATTTCATGAATATCCCACCAAACGCACAACAGAACCTTTTGTGGATGAAGTCCATCTTTAGGTGTTGGAATTGGAGTTTGATTTGGAGAAAGCTGCTGTTTTTTGGATTTATTATTCTTATACAGCACCCATTTTTTGTCACCAGTTATGACTCGTTCCAAAAAGGGGTGATTTGCAAATCGCCCATCTCTGTGCTTTATTGTTTTCTGACAGTTCATGCAGTACCCATACACTCTGTTTAAGAACCTTGCCACTCTTATGTAAGTGCTCTTGGACAGTTGACCATGATGAATTAAGTTTCTCTGCTAATTCTTGTATGGTTTGTTTTGGATCTGATTCAACGAGAGTCTTAAGAGCATCTTTATCTAGATTAAGAGGTCTTCCAGATCGAGGATGATCAGAGAGATCAAAGTTTTTTTCTGCAAATCTCCATAAGTTGAGCAAATGATTTTGGTAGCCTCAGTAGCATTCTTTCCTTAGTGAAACAAAAACAGCATACAATGACGTGAATGATGCTCTTCAACTTTAAAGTCCGCCATATTAAAAAATAATAATCTAAAATTTAAAAAAAAACAGATTTTTTAAATAGAAAAGTAATGCTAATATTTAAATAAAAATCAAATTTAATAATTTATGTGTTATTTAAGAAAAAAACAATCGCTAAAAATGACCTATTAAAAATAATTGATTACTTTCCGGTCCCCCTTATATTTGTTAAATCATTTCATGTCTGGTTTTTTTTTTTTTTTTTTTTAGTTGTAATATTTCATCTTCATTGTCATCAAATTCCTGACATTTACCCACAAGGGGTGTACAGAATATGATAGTACTACATGAAAAATTTACATTTACTAACTTCCTATTTACAATTTTCCTCCAAATCAATCTATTACTTGTCAAGGCTCCAACATTATCAAATATTATATTTCTATCTTTTAAGGCACTTTTTACCGTATCAATCCACCTATATCTTGGTCTTCTTCTGGGTCTTTTTCCTGCCAACCCGGCAGAGAACAGTTGTCTTTCCTCTCCCATTCTGTTTAAGTGATCATACACCTGAGATTACCTCTGCTAACACTGTCAAGTTCTTTCCTAATACCCTCGTTTTTAATATGATATTCATGCCACTAATCTTTCTCAGGACTCTCACATCTGCAGTCTGTAGTCTTTGGTCAAGTGTTTTACTTCTAACCCAGCTCTCAGATCCATAAGTTAAAACTGGTTTGAACACTGTCTTGTATACAGCTAATTTAGTTTTTTGACTTTCTCTCTTATTCCATATAAATTTATTTAATTGACCTCCTGCCATACCAGATTTGTTGGTATGGTAGGAGGTCAACTGAATATACATCCTTGTATGACAACAGATTTAACATTAAACAATCTTCCTGTACTTCCTTCAGTTGTAACTGCTGACTTACAACTCAAATAAAGACGAAGTATTGCTTGATATAACCCCATATAATGATCCTGTTGACTATTTCCATATTTAACTTATCATCTTCACTAAAAATTGTGCCTAAGTAGCTGAAAATATCAACTGCATTGAAATATCAGAAGCATTGAAAATATCAATGTAGTTGATATTTTCAATGCTTCTGCCTATTTTCATTGTCTTTGTCTTGTTATTGCTCACCTTCGTACCATATGTATTACAACAGTTATTCAGTTTAGTCAGGGAATCTTGCAGACTTGTAGCGGATTTATTCAGAAGTATAACATCATTTGCATAAAGTAAAGAGCTGACATTAACATCTCCAATTTTGATATCAGATTTAATACCGCTTTCCTTCATAATATGATCCATATAGTTAATGAATAACAGAGGGGATAATGTACATCCTTGTCTGACACCACATTTAACATTAAACAATCTTCCTGTACTTCCTTCAGTTGTAACTGCTGACTTACAACTCAAATAAAGACTTAGTATTGCTTGATATAATGCCCCACTGACACCATACAACTTAGCATTTTGAATAGCTTCTCTCTTGGCACCTTGTCATATACTTTTCCAGATCTACAAAATTTATTTTGTAGATCTGGAAAAAGTATATGATCTTTGTTATATTTGTTTTATTCCCATGGTTTTTGTTATATTCCCATGATTTCTCAACTATTTGTTGCAAAGTGAAAATCTGATCCTGAATGCCTCTATTTGGTCTGAATCCAGTTTGTTCTTCACCATCCTTCACGAATATCTCAAATATACTGACATAAATCTTACCAGGAATACTCAGTAGAAAAATATCTCTATAATTCTCACATTCAGTTTTATTTCCCTTTTTATGTATGGTACTATGAGAGCTCTACTCCAATCATCTGAAATTCATCCCTCTGAACTATGCAGTGCAGCCACTGTAAGACTTTTATACCTCCATACTTTAGTGTTTCTGGTCAAATATCATCTACTCCAGCTGCCTTTCCACACTTCAGACTTTTGATGGCTTTTTCTACTTCAAGTATAGATATGTATTCTTGATTGCATGTCTGGTTAGTCTTTTTTTTTATCACTGTGTTGTCATTACTGCTAGTTTCATTTAGCAAATTTTCAAAGTAATTACTCCATACTTCAAAGATATCTTTTTCTCCAGTTTTCATATCACTTTCTCATCTCTAATTCCTTTTACAGCACTCTTTCCTCCATTTCTGAGCTTCTTCAACAACCTCTAGAATATCTTGCCACCTTGATATGTCTATTGTTCTACTTGTACTTTATGAAAATGCTTTTCCCCAATAATCTGATAAAAACTCTTCAACTTATACATCTATCTTATAAATCCCCTCCTTGTGGCCTGCAAATTCCTTTTCCTCAGTAATGTAAATTAGTCTAGACATGTTCAAATGGAAATGACAAATATTGAAAACTGTACTTCAAAAAATTTTAATTTCAAACTGTATACAATCATTTGTGAGAGCTGTTATTTTATTTTATTTTTTGTATTGTTTTGTAGTACAGTAATTTTCATTCTTTGGTTCAAGACTTGTTTATGAAATTTTATTTATTTATTCCCTCTTATTAGAATTAGTTTTTTAACACAAAATTTAGCAAAACAGTTTCTCATTTGGTTATACTAATTACTCTCTGGCTTGATGGAATTTAATGAAATTTGGAATTAAGGATTCTTATTAAAATTTGAAGTCATTTCAGTTTTAGCTTTATGAAATTATTTTAATGGCAGTTTAGGTAAAACACGACAATTACAAAATGTCCTTTTTTATGGTTGTTTATGATCATAGACTTGTTTTTTTTTAGAGGTTGTATATATTTTAATTTTGACTGTGTATGTATTCTATGCATGAAAATTGAAAGTGTTATTCCTTATCGAACCTCAACTGGTTTCCAAATACATTATGCATAATGCCTTTCTGTAAGAAAGGTAGAATGTGTGCTTTGCATGTTGTCAATCCATTTCTTTCTTGGTCTTCCTCTGCTAGGCTATCCTTCAATTCTACCATGTGATGGTATGTTTGATAGTCTTTCTGGATTCATTCTAGAAACATGTTCAAACCAGCTTAGTTGGCTCTTTTTTAGTGTAATTATTGTGTCATTAAAGTTAAGTTCATCTCTGACTTTTTAATTTGTTATTCTTTCTGTTCATTTTGTTCTGGTGATTTTTCTTTCAAAAGCATTGAGTTTATCTGGTTTTTTTCCCCTTAAGATCCAGTATTCTGAGCCATAGAGTACTGTGGGAATTATCATTGTTTTATATATTTTTACTTTCAGTTCTTTGCTTAATCTTTTTTGATTATTGATTGATTGATTCTTATTGATTCTTCTGTGTTTGATGGTTTCGAAATAGTCTAGATCGGCATTCTTCAACCTTTTTTTACACCTGCGGACCGGGGAAAATAGGAGAAATATTTTGCGGACCGGCTGACGGCTAAGACAGAAACATAAACCAATGTAGATAGTATTTTATTTATTAAATCCAATGTTATAAAATTACAATTTTTAGCTAGTGTGACATCTGCTGCTGCTTAGAGGTTAGAAAATTTGATATACGTGGCTGAAGCGTTGTTTCTGAGAGACAAAGCACTGCAATAACATCAATTCGATTTCTCTGTTTGGTTTTTATTACTGACATGGTTGAAAAAGTCTTTTCACACAAATAGGAAGTCAAAAAAACAACCAACAATTTGATAGCTTTATAACTCAGAGATGGATATTCTTTTTTGAGTGATATTCAAAATTGAGACAATGATTGCATTTTATGTCTGAACACCAGAGTGACATCAGAAGACAACTCAGTCAGCTTTTCTTTTTCATGAGGATCAAGTGCGCATGATTTTATATCTTCCAAAACGGGATTATTAATCCAGAGGTTACCTTTATGAGGATCTTCATTTTCAGGGAAATAATTATT
This sequence comes from Typopeltis vanoorti, assembly GCF_054136105.1. NCBI lineage: Eukaryota > Metazoa > Arthropoda > Arachnida > Uropygi > Thelyphonidae > Typopeltis > Typopeltis vanoorti. The sequence goes on from NC_143570.1 coordinate 85,147,299, forward strand.
AAAGTTTTCAGCTAATGCCCTTAAACGTTGACCTATGTTGATTATGACTTTCTTGTTGATATCAGCAGCAATAAAAAAATTCTCCCAAAAGTGGAAATATTTCTATATCTTCCTCTTGTATGCGACTATCCCAAAGAGCCAGATTATTTTTGAATGATCCATTTTATTTCTCAGTGTAAAAATATTTGTACAAGACCGCTGAAAAGAAATATTAAGTTCGTTAAGAAGGCTAAATATGTCCTCCATATATGCAAGCTTAGCCATCCATTCCTCATTCAACAAAGGCTCTACTAGGTCAGATTTTCGCTCTTGCAGAAACGTCTTTACTTCTTCCCTCAGTTTGAAAAGGCTTGCAAGAACCCTTCCTCTCGATAACCACCTCACCTGTATGGAGAAGGAGATGTTGGTGGTATGAGTCCATGCTCTCACACAGTGTCGTGAACAGCCTGGAGTTGATAGCTCGACTACAAATTTCATTAATGATCTTCACCGCGTCATTCATCACAATGTTTAGTTCAGTAGAAAACTTCTTTGCAGCTAGGTGCTCCCGGTGGATCATACAGTAAGTGGACAAAACTTCTGGGTGCGTGACTTCCTTTATTTTCGCAATTACTGCTGAGCAATGTCCAGTCATGCTAGCAGCACCGTCTGTACACACTCCAATGCATTTGCTCCAGTCTAAGCCCTGTGCTTGAAAATACCCATCAAGAGCATTAAATATCTCTAAACTAGTGGCTGTCCAGGTAAATCAAGGCAACAAAGAAGTTCTGCCCTTAAGTCTTCATCTTCACTATACCTCAGAAAGCAAAGTAGGATTGCATGGTTACTCACGTCAATTGATTCATCAAGTTGAATCGCGAAACATCTCGATTTCTTTATCCCCTCTACAACTTGCTTTTCAATATCGGTGGCCATATCAATAATTCTCCTCTGAATGGTGGTGTCCAAAAGCAATATAACCTCTAGTTTTTTAGTGGCTTGAGGACCCAAAATTTCTCATACAACATCTAAGATGCAAGGCTTTACTAACTCCTCACCAATAGTGAATGGTTTTTTTCATTTTAGCTATTCAAAGAGCAACAAAATAAGACTCTCGAAACAGCGACTTGTCACTAGTTGTCATCATTTTCATTTCACTTTTCTGACTTACAACAAAAATCAAAACTGACAATTCCAACAAAAAAAATAAATACGAATTTTGATATTATGCTTGACACTTAGTTCTGGACATGAGATTATGTTCAAATATTTAACTGAAAGATTATGCTCACTATGCATAAAACCTAATAACTAAAAATTTCCAACTGTAGGGTGAATTTATTGTTTAATCTATTACTGATCATCTCAGCTGTCACCACCAGCATCATTTGTTTTACTCACTATAAAAATTCTCAACAGGCTTTCACAAAATACTATGTCTTTTTTTTTTTTTTAACTGATGGGAAAAGAAAGTTAAACAATTTCTTCAAATTTACATTGAAGTAATGTTTCCAACTCCCTCTCTGTACTTTCTTCCTTATTTCTTCTTATTTGTATGATAATAAATTAGTTTATACTGATGGTACAACATGATGGAATGTCATGCCAGCTGGAATAGTATCCATCAAAGAAGTCCCTCCCACAATGTTTTTGTTAGGGAACCAAAACAAACAAATGAAAACAAAAAGTGAAAAATCAGCTGGTGTAGCAAAAATCCAAACTATTTTTTCATTTCTGCTCATTGAACATGAGCAGAAATGAAGATTGATGGTTCCAATATAAAAATCAGCAATGGAAAAGAAGTAGAAGAACTGGAAGAAGAAGAATTAGAGAAATACCAAGCCACCGTAATAGGTGCTTCTCAGACAAAGACTAAAAGAAAATGAAAGAGTATGAGAATAGGAATCAAACCTTGGAGATTCAGTGGCAAACTCTGAAGGAAACATTGATTGATTCTGCCAGAGAGGCATGTGGTGAGGTTGTGTGCAAGGATAAAAAAATCAGAACTCCCTGGTGGACACAGGAAGTTAAAGAGGCAGTGAAGGAAAAGAAGAAAGCATATCAAAAGTTCCTGGCAAATAAGTCAGCTTTTACTCTTACAGAATACAGAGACAAATGTAAGAAAGCTAAATAGTGTGTAAAACTAGCTAAACAAAAGTCATGGGAGGACTTTGGCAAGAATATAGAAAATAAATATCAAGAAGGTGGCAAAATATTCTGGAGGTTGTTGAAGCTTAGGAATGGAGGAAAGAGTTCTGTAAAAGGAATTAGAGATTATAAAGGTGAAATGAAAACAGGAGAAAAAGATATCCTTGAAGTATGGAGTAATTACTTTGAAAAACTGCTAAATGAAACAAGCAGTGATGACAACACAGTGATAAAAAACACTGACCAGGCATGCAGTCAGAATACATATCCATACTTGAAGTAGAAAAAGCCATCAAAGGCTTGAAATGTGGAAAGGCAGCAGGAGTAGATGATATTCGACCAGAAATGCTGAAGTATGGTGGTATAAGAGTCTTACAGTGGCTGCACTGCATAGTCCAGAAAGCCTGGACAGCGGGACGAATTCCCGATGATTGGAGTAGAGCTCTCATAGTACCCATATATAAAAAGGGAAATAAAACTGAATGTGAGAATTACAGAGGTATTTCCCTACTGAGTGTTCCTGGCAAGATCTATGCAAGTATACTTGAGAAACGGTTGAGAAGAATTGTGGAAGAAAAGCTTGGTGAAGAACAACCTGGATTTAGGCCAAATAGAGGCTGTCAGGATCAGATCTTCACTTTACGACAAATAGTCGAGAAAGCATGGGGAATATAACAAAGATCTGTATTTAAGTTTTGTCGATTTGGAAAAGGCATATGACAAGGTGCCAAGAGAGAAGCTATTCAATACGCTGCAGTTATATGGTGTGAATGCGGCATTATATCAAGCAATACTTAGTCTTTATTTGAGTTGTGAGTCAGCAGTTAGAATTGAAGGAAGTACAGGAAGATGGTTTAATGTTAAATCTGGTGTGAGACAAGGATGTACATTATCCCCTCTGTTATTCATTATCTATATGGATCACATTATGAAGGAATGTGGTATTAAACCTGATATCAAAATTGGAGATGTTAATGTCAGCTTTATGCGGATGATGTTATACTTCTAAATAAATCTGCTACAAGTCTGCAAGATTTTCTGACTAAATTGAATAGCTGTTGTAATAGATATGGTATGAAGGTCAGCAATAAAAAGACAAAGACAATGAAAATAGGCAGAATCATTGAAAATGTCAACTGTGTTGTGAATGGAGAACCTGTGGAACAAGTAAAACATTTCAGCTACTTAGGCACAATTTTTACTGAAGATGGTAAACTAAATATAGAAATAGACAACAGAATCAGCAAAGCTGGTATCGTGGGAAGTCAATTGAATAAATTCATATGGAATAAGAAAGAAATTAGTCGTAACACTAAATTAGCTGTATACAAGACTGTGTTCAAACCAGTTTTAACTTATGGATCTGAGAGCTGGGTCAGAAGTAAAACACTTGACCAAAGACTAGAGACCGCAGATATGAGAGTCCTGAGAAAGATTAGAGGCATGAACAGATGGCATCAATGGCAATATCATATTAAAAATGAGGATATTAGGAAAGAACTTGACATTGTCAGCATCCAGGAATGCATTAGCAGAGCTAATCTCAGATGGTATGGTCACTTAAATAGAATGGGAGAGGAAAGATTAGCAAAACAAGTGTTCTCTGCCAGGTTGGCAGGAAAACGACCCAGAGGAAGACCAAGATATAGGTGGATTGATACGGTCCAAAGTGCCTTAGACGATAGAAATATAAGATCTGATAATGTTGGAGTCTTGACAAGTAACAGACTGATTTGGAGGAAAATTGTAGATAAGGAGTTAGTAATGATGTAATTTTTTCATGTAGTACTGTCATACCCTGTACACCCCTTGAGGGTACATGGCAGGAATTTGATGATGATGATGGTTCCAATATAAAAATCAGCAATGGAAAAGAAGTAGAAGAACTGGAAGAAGAAGAATTAGAGAAATTCCAAGCCACCGTAATAGGTGCTTCTCAGACAAAGACTAAACACATAAGATTTTGCCAAATAACTAACATGTTATATATCCTGGCCACAATGATCAGGGAAAGGAAGCAATAGGTATAATATTCAACACTACATATGAAGAGAAACTTCATGATATGTTTAAAAAATGGCTTAACACATAAAACTAAGAATTTCTTCACAACTTCTATGCATTTCGTGCACTTTAACATAGGTTTCATTTATAGAGAGCAAAGGATTGGTTATAACATTCAAAATATTGACACAACAAGAGCCATACTTTCACACATCTCAGTCACAAATAAGTGAGCAGGAGACAACACTATTAAAGTTTCAAGGAACCAGATCAGGTATAGTTGTGTAATTAAAATAAAAAATTAATTAAAAATAAATAATAGTAATAAAATACTTGAATAATTTATGGCAATTACTTTCCAAAACTTTAAGACAGGCATATAGCCTGTTTGATTAAGATTAGGGAGATGTAGTATTTCACACAGTTCAAGGAATAGACAATCAAATTTAAATCTGCTAATAGGACAGGACAGCCAGTCTGCCCAAAAATTGACATGAAAAGAGTACTTGATAAACACCAGGTAAGGATAGTGGAGCCAATTTATCTTTGGTAGAGAGCAGGAAAGATAATTTTCATCATGGTTTGAAAGTATATAGATTGTACAATATATGCAGAGAATCCTTGTTATTTATTCAGAAGTCCTTTTAAGGCAGGGTACATAAATCCTCTTCACATCAGATTGCAGTATGGCTGAAGGATGATAATTATCAATTATTTTCTGAATGGTTTCTTTATACCCATTAGAAAGTCATTTGTATTTTACATTACAATTCTGATAGAAGGACTTCCAAAGAACAAACTGTACTTGCTCTGCATTCAAGACTTTTGATGATAAGAGTTGTAAATGAATTCTAATTTTTTTGCATGTGTTAAACTGTTTTTTAAAAGTATCATTATGTCTACTACATTTCTATAAAACATCTAGTAACTTCTTGAATGGCAGGTAAGGTTAAGTTCAGATTATGATTCCCCCATATCATTCAAGCATTACTGTAATGTTCAATATTTGAATTTTATACTGATAATGATATTAGTATAAAATATAGAATATCAGCATATTCTACCACAGGCCACAACACAAATACACCTGGACATCACCAAACAATGAAACCAAAAACTGTATAGACTATATAATTGTTAATAAGAAATGGAAACATTCCTTTCAAAATGTCAAAACATTAAAAAAGATCGACATAGATACAGACCATGAACTACTATCAGCCAAACTAAAAATCAGTTTCAAAAGAAAGAGAATAAAATATCTGGTCACGTAATCTTTGAAAAAAGTCCAATGGCTTATCAATAAAATCTCTATGCTTCGAATGCAAATAACGAGCAAGTTTGGAAAGTTTCATAGCATCATTTGACAGAATTTCAGAGCATACTACACACAAAGGCTGGTGATAGTTCATTGCCAGGGGCTACAATGAAACCAAGCTTTAAATAGTCCCTGTCAAAATGCCTAACAAAGTTTCCTTTTTTTTTTGGTTTGTATTGCACATTCCGAAGTATCAACATATTTCTTTTTCTTTGTTTCTTGTAAACTTGAAGCACTAGTACTTGGCATTCTTTTGGTACCATCACTACTTTTCTCTTGAATATTGTTCATGACTTTCAAATACAAATGACTTTCTAATGGGTATAAAGAAACCATTCAGAAAATAATTGATAATTATCATCCTTCAGCCATACTGCAATCTGATGTGAAGAGGATTTATGTACCCTGCCTTAAAGGGACTTCTGAATAAATAACAAGGATTCTCTGCAAATATTGTACAATCTATATACTTTCAAACCATGATGAAAATTATCTTTCCTGCTCTCTACCAAAGATAAATTGGCTCCACTATCCTTACCTGGTGTTTATCAAGTACTCTTTTCATGTCAATTTTTGGGCAGACTGGCTGTCCTGTCCTATTAGCAGATTTAAATTTGATTGTCTATTCCTTGAACTGTGTGAAATACTACATCTCCCTAATCTTAATCAAACAGGCTACATGCCTGTCTTAAAGTTTTGGAAAGTAATTGCCATAAATTATTCAAGTATTTTATTACTATTATTTATTTTTAATTAATTTTTTATTTTAATTACACAACTATACCTGATCTGGTTCCTTGAAACTTTAATAGTGTTGTCTCCTGCTCACTTATTTGTGATTGAGATGTGTGAAAGTATGGCTCTTGTTGTGTCAATATTTTGAATGTTATAACCAATCCTTTTGCTCTCTTCATAAATGAAATGTTAAAGTGCATGAAATGCATAGAAGTTGTGAAGAAATTCTGATCTTTATGTGTTAAGCCATTTTTTAAAAGTATCATGAAGTTTCTCTTCATATGTAGTGTCGAATATTATATCTATTGCTTCCTTTCCCTGATCATTGTTGCCAAGATATATAACATCTTAGTTATTTAGCAAAATCTTATGTGTTTAGTCTTTGTCTGAGAAGCACCTATTATGGTGGCTTGGTATTTCTCTAATTCTTCTTCTTCCAGTTCTTCTACTTCTTTTCCATTGCTGATTTTTATATTGGAACCATCAATCTTCATTTCTGCTCATGTTCAATGAGCAGAAATGAAAAAATAGTTTGGATTTTTGCTACACCATCTGATTTTTCACTTTTTGTTTTCATTTGTTTGTTTTGGTTCCCTAACAAAAACATCGTGGGAGGGACTTCTTTGATGGATACTATTCCAGCTGGCATGACATTCCATCATGTTGTACCATCAGTATAAACTAATTTATTATCATACAAATAAGAAGAAATAAGGAAGAAAGTACAGAAAGGGAGTTGGAATCATTACTTCAATGTGAATTTGAAGAAAATGTTTAACTTTCTTTTCCCATCAGTTAAAAAAAAAAAAGACATAGTATTTTGTGAAAGCCTGTTGAGAATTTTTATAGTGAGTAAAACAAATAATGCTGGTGGTGACAGCTGAGATGATCAGTAATAGATTAAACATAATAAATTCACCCTACAGCTGGAGATTTTTAGTTATTAGGTTTTATGCATAGTGAGCATAATCTTCCAGCTAAATATTTGAACATAATCTCATGTCCAGAACTAAGTGTCAAGCATAATCTCAAAATTCGTATTTATTTTTTTGTTGGAATTGTAGCTGAGGGGCCATTCCATGTGAAATTCTCAAATTAAAAAGTAAATTGAAGCTGCATAATTTTTGATGAAAATGAGTTATTTGGTTACCCTGTCCTTTAGGGAAAAGAAAATATTTAAATTTTCCTTAGCATCCTATTAATTATGGCAGGCATTTTTATTTCATGGATCTACAGAGTTTTGAAGAGTTTTAAAATCAATCACAGCTTATTTCTAGTGTGTCCAATTTCTGATTTTTTTGTTGTTGTTACTATTTTGCTGAAGGTGTGTGCTTTTTGATTTCTTAGTTGTATTTCCAGATACTATTTTTTTCAAGATGATGGCCACCTGCTTTAAGTGTTCCAAGTGCTCTTTCATCATTTTGTACTCTGCCTTGCACTTCCTAGGTTGAATCCACAAGTTTGATTTTTATGTATATATGTACGCCCAAACTCATCTTGATTGAATCATTTCTTCTATCATGAAATTGCCTCAAAAATTGCAAAAAAAAAAATAAAACAAAATAATAATAATTAAAAACAGCTGATTTCAAGCACAAAAGTATTGTGGGATGATCGTCTTGATTTAACAGATTGATGTCTCAATCTGTTAAATTCATCTCTTCAGCATTAGACACCTTTTGGAAATGATTATGTATGCTTAAAAACAAAAATGGGAGAAAAAAAAATTCTGTACAGGTACATAAAGGATCTAATGCTTGGCATGTGGCATTAGTAATATTGAATTACATTGCCTAGCCTAGCTAAGTTACTGTTCCAAAATTCACGCAAGATTTACATTTAGTTCCATTTGTGCGGTAAAGTGTTGCCAACGAGGAAGAAAAGAACACGTGACAGCTGACAGTTCAGGGTTATTAAAAATGGAGCGCTACACGAAAGAACAACGCATTTTCATTGTCGAGTAATATTTTAAAAATAATGAAGGTTTGGCATCTACAGTTTGCAATTTTTGTACAAAATATGGTCGGAATAGTGATTTAACTTCATCAACTGTGAAAAGATTAATTAAAAAATTCAAGGAAACTGGATCAATTAGTGATCTTATACTACACTCTGGCCGTCCTTCAAAAAGTCGTTCAACAGAAAACATCGAAGCAGTTCGTGAGAGTGTTGCTGAGAGTCCAGGAACATCAATTCGGCACTGTGGTCTTGAATTGGGCATTTCGAGAAGCTCTCTACAGCATATTCTCATGAAAGATTTGCATCTTTATGCTTACAAAGTTCAGTTGACTCAAGAACTGAAGCCTACTGACCACACACAGCGAAGAGAGTTCATTGAATGGATTATGGAACAACAAGTGGATGCTTATTTTTCGAACAAAATCATCTTCAGTGATGAGGCTCATTTTCATCTTGATGTCTTCGTTAATCGACAAAATTGTCACATTTTGGGTTCAGAAAATCCACGAGTGATTGTTGAGAAACAAATGCATCCACGTTGTGGATGCATTTGTTTCTCTATGATGATGCCTCTAGCCAAAAATCCGCACTGTTTGGTGCGGATTTTGGGCTAGAGGCATCATCGGTCCATTCTTCTTTGAAAATGTGGCTGGTAAGGCAATAACAGTTAATGGTGCTCGCTATCGCGACATGATAATCCAGTTTTTTGTGCCTAAATTGCAAGATATGGATGTGGACGACATGTGGTTTCAACAAGAAGGTGCCACATGCCATAGCCCGAGAAACAATTCAATTACTACACGAGTCATTTCCTGGTCGTGTAATTTCCCGTTTTGGTGATCAGAATTGGCCGCCCAGATCATGTGACTTAACGGCGTTGGACTTTTTTCTTTGCGTTTTTTTTTGAAGTCTAAGGTTTATGCCAACAAGCCCATGACCACCCACGCCTTGAAGGAGGAAATTGAGCGCTGTATCAACGACATTCAGCCACATTTATGCAAAACGGTCATGGAAAATTTCGACAAAAGAGTGCGTATGTGCCAGCAAAGCCGTGGAGGCCATTTACCCGATATGCTATTCCATGCATAACCCTATACTGTATACCTTATGAATCAATAAGAAAATTACAATTTTTAATTAAAAACCTGTGTTTTCTATCAAAATTACTTCTTGCGTGAATTTTGGGACGTGAATTTTCATTAATGCTGGTGACATGTAAAAACATGTAATTTGTTTTTTTATATGTAATTTGCATACTGCACACTATTTAGGAGGTCCTAAAAATTCTCTTGATAAGCATATGTACCAAAAAAAAAAAAATGTGGTTTCCTTCATTTTCAAAATGCTGTGTAGTGTTAAAGAATAAAAAATAGCAAAATGTTACTAATTTCTTTATAGACATCAGGAGAATCATTCATAAAAATTTCAAATTTTTATTTCCCTCACATAATTATCTGAGGCTTGAAAAGAAGCCATTTTTTTTAAGTTTCAGATAGTTTTTGTTTTATAAAGAAAGACGTCAAGGTGATTTGGGACATCACTTTCCACTACATGTATGCATGAAACACAGAGAAAATCAGAATTGTGGATTTAACCTCTTATAGGGCATACAAAAACACTTAAGCAGATGGTCATCTTGGAGGGGGAAAAAAATAATTTGTCTCAAAATACAAATAAGAAATCAATCTTGATCATTAAAATGGCAATAAAAAATCAGGAATTTGGAAATCTGGATCTTCCAAATAGAAATAGTTGCTGTAATTAATAGGATGCTAGGAAAAATCTTAAAGAAAAATATTTTCTTCCATAAGTGGTGATAAATAAATAATAAAAAAAAACTTGATTATTCCTGTCAGATTTAGTTTATCAGTAACAATCTTAAACATATATAGCACTGTGCTATAAGTTTTGCATTTTGTTGTATATGAGGTTGATTTTGTCAGTGTGCATGTATTAACTTTTTGCTTCAGTTAATAACTACTTTACTTTTATTTTATTTATTTTTAGGTTTTCTGTGCCCTGTTCATACACCTGATGGGGCTCCATGTGGTTTACTGAATCATATGTCAGCTCTATGTGAGGTATGTGCTTTTAATAGCTTGCTTACAAAATTGATAACAAACATTAGTGCATTGTTGGTATCATATTCTGTAGTTGTTCTACCATTACAAATATGTGTATGCTAGTTTTCTGATAGTAGTGACTTGCTTTTAACTTATTTTTAGTGTGAGAAATAAAATCAAAATTAGTGAGATGGTGGCATAAATATATATAATATTTATTTATTATAATTACGGCTATTATAGCCTGTTTTTCTTTAGGAGTGACCCTTATGTAAATACGTTGTGGTACATATATATATAGGGCATTATTGGTGAGTAGAAGGCAATTAAGGTAGAATAAAAGAGGTGGAAAAATTTGGTACATACCTTTATTGATTCTATGATATTTTCCACTTCCATGATCTTGCTGAAGGTTGTTTACAAGCGGGAAAATAAGTTTGGATAACCCGGATTAATATTAATAATATATATATAAATGTATACATATATTATTTTGAATTAGGGCGCATTTTTTGTGTGTGTGTGTGTGGGGGGGGAAGAATAAAGACTATTGTGGTAACTGAGGCTGGGTTAACCCGGTGTGGAACCGTTTTGGTCATGTAACCATCCTCGGAACTTTGTCGGAAATGAGTGTAGGGCTATGTCAGGGCAAAGTTACCACTGCCAAATAAGGGCATTAGTTGTCGCAACAGCCGGAGGCGTGGTTTAAATTGTAGGTTCTGGATCGTCCAATATTCGGAAATTAAGTAGGAGCAGTGGACGTTGATAGAATTTTCATCACATTTTATGGCAATAGTTTCGGATATTCTTAGCATTATTTCGTTGTCTTGTTTGTCTATAATTATGGCCTTGTCGATTTGGGGGATATGTTTTAGTTCAAGGGCGTGAGCTGCAATCTCAGTCTTCCCTGTACTTTGTGTTTTATTTTTCTTTTTGGTGTTGCGATGTTTTTTGTGTTCAGATGTTACGGAATGGGAATATTGCAATCCCTGAAGTGCTCTTGTAATCTAGTCCATAAGGACCTAATTGTGGAGCCGGTGTAGGTGACGTCACAATCCTCTTGACAAGGAAATTTGTAGACTACGTTGTGGTGTTCGAATATTTCTTTGTGTGTGAGAGATTTTTTAGGTTTTAGGAGAGTTGCTAATTTTTGGTTCGTGGTGAATACTAGCTTATGGTCTGTGTTTTTGAAAATGTATTTGTAGGCTTTGTACGTGTTTTGGATGTATGGCAATTTGATGACCATACGTGTCGGGAAGTCTGTTTTGGTTGTATTATCGTTAATACGGGATTTTGCCATATTGTTCGCGTAATTTATTAGATGTGTAGGATAGTTAAGATTTTTGAAAACCTGTGTTAAATATTTTAATTCTGTGTTAAGATAATTTCTGTTGGTTTAGAATTTGTAAGCATTGATAAATTGTGATAGGATGACTGATTTTTTGACGGAATATGGGTAGTATGAATTGAAATGGAGATAGTTTCTGATATGTGTGGGTTTGTGGAATATCTTTGTAGCTATCTTGTGATTGCTTCTGATTAATGTCAGGTTTAAGAAATTGATGGATTTGTTCTGTTCTGTTTCTAAGGTGAATTGTAGTCTGTTACTGTAATCATTGAGGGATGTTTGTAAAACGGAGATGTGTGAAGGTTTTCCAATGCATAGAATATCGTCTATATATCTGCCATAAAAGGTGATGCAGAGGGGGGGGGGGAAGAAGGTGGGAGTAGAAGTGATTCAATGTGTGCCAGGAATAATTCTGCTGGATGATCACTGATGTTTTGGCCCATTGGGAGACCAAAAATTTGAACATATAAGGAGTTGTTGAACTTAAAGAAGTTTGCAGATATTGTGAGTTTGATCAAGCTAATGATGTCAATTGGTGTTAGTTTTGTGTGTGTGCGTAGGGTGTTGTCTTCTGTGAGTAGTGTGTGCATGATGTCTAATGTCCTGGAGACATCCACGTTTGTGTATAATGAAGTTGCATCTAATGAGGTGAGGATGTCATCTTGGGATGGAGTAGTGTTATTTATTTTCCAGAATAGGTCATCCATATTTTTGATCATACAGATAGATGTTGTTAGTAGTGGTTTTGATGAGTTTTGCAACAAATTTAGATAAAGGAGCTGTGGTGGTGTTCTTGTAGCAGACTATGGGTCGTATCGGATAACCGTCCTTGTGGGTTTTGATGTTCCCGAACATATAGGGGGTGCGTGTAGTGTGGGGGGTTGTGTGTCTCATTGTGGTTTTATTTATTTTGTTTTGACTTTTTAAGGTGTGTAGGGTGCTGTTGATTTGTTTTATGAGGTCGGGGGTAGGATCATTGTGGATTTTTTGGTAGATGTGTTGGTCGTTTAAGACGGCCATAATTTTGTTGTGGTAATCGGTTTTGTTGATGATAACTACAGTGTCTCCTTTGTCAGCTTTTGTAATCATGATATCTGGGTTCTTCCTTAAAGATAATATGGCTCTATGTAAGTTGGGGGTAATGTTGGGTTTTACTATTATTTTGCTATTTATAATGTTGTTTATTTTTTGGAATATTGTGTTTCTGTTTGGGTCATTTTCAAGTTTCGCTTGGAGTTCAATGATGATGTCTTTTTTCAGTACGTATTTAGGGGATATCGCGAAGTTAAGTCCTTTATTCAGGATGGTGATTTCGTCAGGTGTCAGGGTGTGATCTGACAGATTTTTGATGGAGTTGTCAAGTGTGGATTGTGGGGCAGTGGTGTCTGAAAGATTGGAAACAGTATATGTTATGTATTTTGTGCCTGTTAAGGCAAACCATTTTTTTGTGTGTCGAGCTTCAGTTAACAGTGCATAGTCGTTGATGTGTGTTTGGGTACTTTCAGAGAAACTTGCCCACTCATTGGGGGACAATAAGGTTTTAAATCTACGTTTTGTATTGTGGATGTATGAATAAGCCTAATTTTTCTTTCTGAATCTGTCATGTATGGCCTGCTTTGAGTGCACGTGAAGCTCGGTAGCAAATTTTTTTATTCTCTGGAATGGAGCAGTTACCGCAAACTGTAGCAAAGTTTAGCGTGATGTTGTGGTGCAGGCAGTTTTTGAGGAATGTTATGTGCATTTTTTGCATGGTATATGTGAGGATAGTTTTCTGGTAGGCTATTTTTGTGAGGGTTATACATTCGTTGAAAGTATTGCGTGAACCCATGACCTAGCCTAGTTTTAGGAGCGTGTGCTGAAACGATTTTATTATAAACGTGTATTTTGTGTCACGGAAGGGGGGGGAATGAAGGGGTAGTAAGGTGACATCCTCACCTCATTAGATGCAATTTCATTATACACAAACGTGAATGTCCCCAGGACATTAGACATCGTGCACACACTACTCACAGAAGACAACGCCCTACACACACGCACAAAACTAACACCAATTGACATCATTAGCTTGATCAAACTCACAATATCTGCAAACTTCTTTAAGTTCAACAACTCCTTATATGTTCAAATTTTTGGTCTCCCAATGGGCCAAAACATCAGTGGTCATCCAGCAGAATTATTCCTGGCACACATTGAATCACTTCTACTCCCCCCCCCCCCCTGCATCACCTTTTATGGCAGATATATAGACGATATTCTATGCATTGGAAAACCTTCACACATCTCCGTTTTACAAACATCCCTCAACGATTACAGTAACAGACTACAATTCACCTTATAAACAGAACAAATCCATCAATTTCTTAAACTTGACATTAATCAGAAGCAATCACAAGATAGCTACAAAGATATTCCACAAACCCACACATATCGGAAACTACCTCTATTTCAATTCATACCACCCATATTCCGTCAAAAAATCAGTCATCCTATCACAATTTATCAATGCTTACAAATTCTCAACCAACAGCAATTATCTTAACACAGGTTTTCAAAAATCTTAACTATCCTACACATCTAATAAATTACGTGAACAATATGGCAAAATCCCATCATAACGCTAATACAACTAAAACAGACTTCCGACACGTCATCATCATCATCATCATCATCAAATTCCTGCCATATACCCTCAAGGGGTGTACAGGATATGACAGTACTACATGAAAAAATTACATCATTACTAACTTCCTATCTACAATTTTCCTCCAAATCAGTCTGTTACTTGTCAAGACTCCAACATTATCAGATCTTATATTTCTATCGTCTAAGGCACTTTGTACCGTATCAATCCACCTATATCTTGGTCTTCCTCTGGGTCGTTTTCCTGCCAACCTGGCAGAGAACACTTGTTTTGCTAATCTTTCCTCTCCCATTCTATTTAAGTGATATATACCATCTGAGATTAGCTCTGCTAACGCATTCCTGGATGCTGACAATGTCAAGTTCTTTCCTAATATCCTCATTTTTAATATGATATTGCCATTGATGCCATCTGTTCACGCCTCTAATCTTTCTCAGGACTCTCATATCTGCGGTCTCTAGTCTTTGGTCAAGTGTTTTACTTCTGACCCAGCTCTCAGATCCATAAGTTAAAACTGGTTTGAACACAGTCTTGTATACAGCTAATTTAGTGTTCCGACTAATTTCTTTCTTATTCCATATGAATTTATTCAATTGACTTCCCACGATACCAGCTTTGCTGATTCTGTTGTCTATTTCTATATTTAGTTTACCATCTTCAGTAAAAATTGTGCCTAAGTAGCTGAAATGTTTTACTTGTTCCACAGGTTCTCCATTCACAACACAGTTGACATTTTCAATGATTCTGCCTATTTTCATTGTCTTTGTCTTTTTATTGCTGACCTTCATACCATATCTATTACAACAGCTATTCAATTTAGTCAGAGAATCTTGCAGACTTGTAGCGGATTTATTAAGAAGTATAACATCATCCGCATAAAGCAAAGAGCTGACATTAATATCTCCAATTTTGATATCAGGTTTAATACCACATTCCTTCATAATGTGATCCATATAGAAAATGAATAACAGAGGGGATAATGTACATCCTTGTCTCACACCAGATTTAACATTAAACCATCTTCCTGTACTTCCTTCAGTTCTAACTGCTGACTCACAACTCAAATAAAGACTAAGTATTGCTTGATATAATGCCCCATTGACACCATATAACTGCAGCGTATTGAATAGCTTCTCTCTTGGCACCTTGTCATATGCCTTTTCCAAATCGACAAAACTTAAATACAGATCTTTGTTATATTCCCATGCTTTCTCGACTATTTGTCGTAAAGTGAAGATCTGATCCTGACAGCCTCTATTTGGCCTGAATCCAGCTTGTTCTTCACCAAGCTTTTCTTCCACAATTCTTCTCACCCGTTTCTCAAGTATACTTGCATAGCTCTTGCCAGGAACACTCAGTAGGGAAATACCTCTGTAATTCTCACATTCAGTTTTATTTCCCTTTTTATATATGGGTACTATGAGAGCTCTACTCCAATCATTGGGAATTCGTCCCTCTGTCCAGGCTTTCTGAACTATGCAGTGCAGCCACTGTAAGACTCTTATACCACCATACTTCAGCATTTCTGGTCGAATATCATCTACTCCTGCTGCCTTTCCACATTTCAAGCCTTTGATGGCTTTTTCTACTTAAAGTATGGATATGTATTCCTGACTGCATGCCTGGTCAGTGTTTTTTATCACTGTGCTGTCATCACTGCTTGTTTCATTTAGCAGTTTTTCAAAGTAATTACTCCATACTTCAAGGATATCTTTTTCTCCTGTTTTCATTTCACCTTTATCATCTCTAATTCCTTTTACAGCACTCTTTCCTCCATTCCTAAGCTTCTTCAACAACCTCCAGAATATTTTGCCACCTTCTTGATATTTATTTTCTATATTCTTGCCAAAGTCCTCCCATGACTTTTGTTTAGCTAGTTTTACACACTGTTTAGCTTTCTTACATTTGTCTCTGTATTCTGTAAGAGTAAAAGCTGACTTATTTGCCAGGAACTTTTGATATGCTTTCTTCTTTTCCTTCACTGCCTCTTTAACTTCCTGTGTCCACCAGTAAGTTCTGATTTTTTTATCTTTGCACACAACCTCACCACATGCCTCTCTGGCAGAATTAATCAATGTTTCCTTCAAAGTTTGCCACTGAATCTCCAAGGTTTGATTCCTGTTCTCAAACTCTTTCATTTTCTTTTCAATAATATTTCTGTATTTTAGTCTACAGTTTACATCTGAGAGCTGCTCAACTTTTATTCGCTTTAAAACTTTCTTACATGTTATTCTTTTCAATATGAAATTCAATTTTATCCTGCTCAAGACTAAATAATGATCACTTCCAATTTCAAATCCTCTGTACACTCTGGTGTCCTGCACCAGGGAGAAAACATCACTATCAATAATAACATAGTCAATGAGACTTTTCTTATTCCTAGCCTCTTCTCTCCATGTGAATTTGTGCACATTTTTATGTTGGAACATGGTGTTAGTAATAACCAGTCCATGTCCTGAGCAGAAATCCAACAGATATTTGCCATTATTATTAGCTTTGCTCTTTTCTCCAAATTTTCCCAAAATATTTTTGTATGTCTCACAATCATTTCCTACTCTACTATTTAGATCCCCAACAAGGACCAACTTTTCCTTTTTCATTGTGTCAGTTGCTTTTTCTAAAGCCTCAAAAAATTCCTCCACTTCTACCTTAGTAGAACCTTCTGTGGGACCATAGGCACAAATAAGTCTCATTGTCCAGTTCCCCATTCTCATATTTGCCCACATTACTCTACTTGAGACTGACTGCCATTCAAGAAGATTAGCCTCGTATTTTGTGTTGAATACTATGGCTACTCCTTCTTTTCCTTGATTGTTATTGCCTGAATATAACATTTTGTATTTATTGCTCAGAAAGATCTCACCAGTTTTGGTCTTTTTTGTTTCAGTCACCCCTATTATGTCGATCTGGTACTTATCTAATTCCTCAGCTAGCTCCATTTCTTTGCCATTCAGGCTTCTTACGTTGATAGTACTGATCTTTAACTCTGGTGATGTTGAGTTGGGGTTTGTTTTCAGATTTGTTCCAGTAGCTGACTTTTCGTTGTTCGCCCTGGTTCCCTGGCGAAAACAACGGGGGCCTTGTTTAACCGGGCGACGCCCCAGCCGGCATGAAATTTTGTCATGTTGTACCATCATTTTTTATTTTGGTTTAACCAATAAGAATACAATTTGGTCGGCTAAATCCCAAATTGCCAGCCCATCCTCGTTCGTTGAGTATCAAAGTAGATACCCAACAGGGTGCACCACGAGAAGGTGAGGATTGGACATTAGGTCAGAAGCCCTGGTCGGTTCTCCGCATTCCTTTAAAGGCTATGTGGAGGTCTCCTCTCAGTTATACAGCTTTGACCCTTAAGTACCCCA
Source organism: Typopeltis vanoorti (assembly GCF_054136105.1). Taxonomy (NCBI): domain Eukaryota; kingdom Metazoa; phylum Arthropoda; class Arachnida; order Uropygi; family Thelyphonidae; genus Typopeltis; species Typopeltis vanoorti. Next base: position 85,164,856 of record NC_143570.1, read on the forward strand.
CTTCCGACACGTATGGTCATCAAATTGCCATAAATCCAAAACACGTACAAAGCCTACAAATACATTTTCAAAAACACAGACTATAAGCTAGTATTCACCATGAACCAAAAATTAGCAACTCTCCTAAAACCTAAAAAATCTCTCGCACACAAAGAAATATTCGAACTCCACAACGTTGTCTACAAATTTCCTTGTCAAGAGGATTGTGACGTCACCTACACCGGCTCCACAATTAGGTCCCTATGGACTAGATTACAAGAGCACTTCAGGGATTGCAATATTCCCATTCCGTAACATCTGAACACAAAAAAACATCGCAACACCAAAAAGAAAAATAAAATACAGAGTACAGGGAAGACTGAGATTGCAGAAAACTTATAAAGTTTTCTCAGCTCATATTGGATATTAATTATATGAATGTTCATTATATCTGTGCTTTGTGGCAGAATTTGGGATTAGGGTTTTAGTAAAATTGTTCTAAACTAAACAGTGTAGTTCTCATGTTGACTAATTGTGCATCTATTGCAGTTGCTTTGGATCATTTTAAAACAGATAAGAAATTTGAAAGTAACATTTACATTTTAAACCTACATTTTTCTTTGGTTGTTCATTAGGAATCAAAATTTCTAACATTTTAATAGTCCAAGCCTTTCAGAAAACTGCATAAGAATTAAGAAAGGTATATTATAATAAGCAAACCAACAGGCTAAAATACAAAAGTCAAATTGTATCCAAAAAACATATTGAAAAAACATTTCAAAACATATAGGTTTTGAAAACGTTTTAGTCCTCATACCCCTACTAACCACATCTTTATTCAACTTCCAGGGATGATCCCTTGTTGTGGTCCCTCTAGCCAAGTGCTAAAACATTTCCCCTGCATCTATCATGTCCCTTCTTTTTCTCCTATCAACCAATTCTGCAGTCCACACACCTTCAATTTATCCTCATAGGGAATATTCCACAGCCACTCACCTCAGAATCCTCTCCACTGCTGCCTCATCCCCAAGAAACCCTGGGGACCAGACTTAAGCACAATAATCCAGCTGTGGGCATATCAAGGCATTATAAAGAAGAATTATAACTTCCTTATCTCTACTTGTTAATGTGTTCTTCACTAGCCAAGTAATCTTATGGGCTACCTTATCAACATATCCTCTAAATTTTAACTTTCTGTTTACCACCACCACTAAATCTCTAGCTTCATCTATTTCCTGGAGTACAGTGCCATCATGATACATGGTTTGTAATCTATTTATCCTAAAATGCATAAGTCTACATTTCTCGACATTAAACTGACATCCATAAACTTTTGCCCATACTTACAGCCTATTTAAATCGTCCTGCAATCTCTCCACACAGTCTTGATTGACTATTACTTTATCTAATTTTGTATGATCAGCAAACAACTGAACCATTTCCCCTTCAGGTTATTTTCTATATCATTTATGTACAAATTAAACAGCAATGGTCCTTGCACTCAACCTTGTGGCACACCACTAGTCACCTGTTTCCACCTCGATTCTATCCCTCCATATATCACTTTGATATCTGTCCAGCTGCCATCCTCTTACCCACTTAAACTGTGTTATATCCATTTGTTCTAATTTGCATAACAGTGTTCCATGTGGTATCCTATCAAATGACTTTGCAAAATCCAGCAAAAATTATCATGTAGCTATTCCTTTATCAAACTCAGCTGTTGCTCTTATATAATTCTTAGTAAATTACTGAGGTATGATGGACCTTTCACAAAGCCATGTTGACCCTCATACAGTATCATATTTTTATCTATCCATTCTTGAATTCTCTTTTTTACTAATTTTGCTAGTACTTTTACCACCAGGCCTGAGATACTGATTGGCCTATAATTTGTTACTGTAATCTTAGAACCTCCCTTATGCAAAGGAATATTTTTGCCCTCTTTCCACTTCTGTCTCCTCATGACATCATCATTCATTAAGGTTAATCTTCCATAGTCATTCTTCCTCTTACTTGCCACATAACAAAAGAACTCTTTGGGATTTCCTTTGGCCTGCTTGGCTAAATTCTACTTAGAATCTTATTTTGCCTTCCTTGCCGTGCTTACCTTTCTTACCCGAGCCTTGTACTGTTCATCAGTTTGCTGGTCGTCTTTATATACTTTCTACAACATTTTCTTCTTCTTCTGTAGCTCATGCTTAATGATATTACTCATCCATCTAACTCTTACTCAATTAACCCTCCTTACTCTAGGTATACAATTTAATAGTGCTTCCTCTGATTGACCCTTAACTATATCCCATGCACTACTAACATCCTTTCCCATTCCAGTTTTGTCCTTTATCAATGTTCCGTCAGTAGGAGATAACTCTCTGGAGTCATTGAGAGCTAATTCAATGATAGAACTCATATTTTCCATACAAGTAGTGAAATGGCATATTACAATATTATTAAATGCTCTAGATTACAGAACAGCTGTAGCAGTTTTGCTAGAAAAGAAAGTAAATTGTACTTGATAAGAAATTGTATTTTTGTTTTCATCTTTGTTTTTCTGAAACTTGATTAAACAAAAGTTTGCACACATGAAATATCTTCATGGTCAGGCTGTCTGTATATAATCTGTCAGTGGCACATAAAACAAGGATATATTTTCTTGTCGAGTAAAAAAGTAAAGCTTACTTTCTTTCCCAGTGTGAAAAAACTTACTATTCCATGTCTTAAGTATTGTAACAATATGATGATGCACCATTTTGCTTTTTTATATGGAATTTTTTTTTTCTAATTTTACTTAAAACTAAAAACAGAGCCAAATTTTTCAACCAGTGATATGTCATCAGAGACATGGCTAATAACCAAACAAATACTGAACAGAATAAGAGAAATCCTGAAAATTGAATGAAGAGCCATCAGACTACAAGAGAAAATAAAGAATGAGATATAAGAAAAGTGTTGGATATAAGTGAAGAAATTTTAAAATAAAATGGAAATAGTCAGAACATATTGCATAGATGAAAAGTGATACATAGACAAAGACAACCCATTGGCATCCATATGAAATAAGATGAATGCCTGGATGACCAGAGACAGAAGATGGAAGAATGACCTAGTGGAGGTGGTTTAGAACATTGGCATTGGAAAACTTTCAACAGAGATAGATGAAGACAAATAGAAGTCCTATAACCAAAATGATTATAAAAAAGGCTTAGAAGAAGAAATGGATATGGAAATGTGACATCTGCCATTGATTTAATTTTCAGCATATCCACTGGTCTACTTAGTGCCTCTGCCCAAAAAAAGCATGGTACTATATGCTCCCATAGGGAGTGTTCTATGCATTATGGGATACAGACCAACTTGATGTGATATTAACTGCTGCTATACACATGCAGCCTAGTTGTGAAGATATTTCATGTGCAAACTTGGTTTGCTTACACAATAAAAAGGATGAAAACAAGAATATAATTTTTTGTCAAGTATAATTTTCTTTCTTTCCCAGTGAAAAGGTTTGCTGCAATGTACACAAGTTTGTTTTTTCTGTGGCATTTAATGCATCCATATTAGTGGATTGAAGGCTGATCTAATTTATATACAATGATGTAAATCCAGACTGCTTTCTATTCCTGCAGAGCTAAGGTAGAAGAAGACTATATACTGCTAAGAGCAAAATTGTGATTTAAAGGTTTATAGGTATTAGAATCTTCAAGAAGAGTTTCGTTTTTTTATAAAGGGAATGCAACAGTAGTTTTGAACTCTGAAGATTATAATAATAAAATGAAAACTCTTCTTGAAGATTCTAATACCTATAATCCTTTAGACAGAGATCCCACTTGGCGCGCTCACAATAAAACCAATGATCTAATCAAAAAGATACCTAATTGGACTGAAGAATTCAAAAGAACTTTACATATTCAAAACACCCATTAATTCCAAGAATTTATGGTGTACCAAAAAGTCATAAGATAGGTATTCCCTTAAGACCAATAGTAGATGGTAGAGACTCTCCGACCTCTAATTTAGCAAAACATCTCACCAAAATGATTTTACCTCATACAGGAAAAACATCTTCTTTCATCAAGAACAGTACACATTTTATTGAAAAAGTAAAAGATATTTATATTGGTCCTTCAGACATATTAGCAAGTTTGGATGTTATCAGCCTATTTACAAATGTTCCAAGAAACGAAACTGTGAATCTCCTAGAAGACCTTTTTCCTCCGGACATCATAGATCTTTACAAACATTGTATAAATAATACTTTTTTCACGTTTCAAGACCATTTTTGGAACAAAAAGGAGGACTGGCTATGGGCTCTTCCCCCTCTCCAGCTTTAGCTAACCTATTTATGGAAAACTTTGAAAATAATGCTTTAAACAATTATCATCAAAAACCAAAAATATGGCTATGCTATGTCGATGATATATTCATCATATGGCCAGGAACAACAGATAAACTCATTGCTTTCAAAGATTATCTAAATAATTTGCATAATAATATAAAATTTACTTTAGAACAAGAAGAACTTAGAAAACTGCCTTTTTTAGACATACTATTAGAAGTCAATGAAAAGGATAATAAACTTTCTTTCCCAATATATAGAAAACCCACCAACACAGGAAGAGTTCTTAATGCGGCCTCACACCACCACCCTTCGCAAAAAATAGGTATAATAAAAACCCTATGGGACAGAATGTATAACATTTCCAGCACCGAAAAACAGAGAAACGAAGAATTAGAATATCTAACACAGATCTTTCAAAAGAATGGTTATGAAACTAAGACTATCAAAAAAATCCTCAACACACCTCCTACAAGCATCTCTCAGAAACAAGATTTCAAAAATGCTATCGCGCTTCCATATATCAAAAATGTTACAGACAAGATGGCTAAATTACTTAACAAACATAACATCAAAGTAGCCTTTCTGCTGCTGGAAAAAATTTCGAGATTTCTACATTCCCCGAAACCTCCTCATCATCCTTTAAAAAAACCAGGTGTTTACAAAATTTATTGTTCTTGCAGCATCTGCTACGTAGGACAGACAGGAAGATCTGGGGAAATTTGCATGAACGAACACCAAAAGGATGTACAAAACAAAAGAGAACAAAAATCAGGTCTAGCTTTCCATACCACTTCCACCGGCTACAATGTACTATGGCAGAATACAAAGAAAATACTTGCCGTACATAGAAAAAAACTGTTACATAAGGAAATTTAAAGAAGCTGCAAACATGCAAAATACCAACACAATGCAATAAAAATCAAGGATTAATTCTCCACCAAGTTTGGTCAGCTTTAATAAAAAATATACCTCAGACATTATGAACGTGAACAACAGAACGTGGCATCATCCAGCATTGTTTAAACCAAGCACTGGTTTGAATCTGCATTCTGATTTTTAATTTTATGAATAGTCAGACAGCTGCCACTGTATAGTATGAACTGTTAAACTCTTTTTTGTTGTTTTAACTTTCAGTTACCTTTTATCCCTGAAGATGCAAGTCAAATGACTTATGAACCTTGTCGGGTCTTTTATTAATTCATTGTCTTTTATATAGCTTATTTTAAAAAATGTGCTCCAATTACCGGAATATACTATGTGAACTTCTAAACCACAGAAACCACCACTTACAAAGCAGGGGATTGTGATATATATGCAAGTAATTTTACACCTGAGGGTTTATACAATAGATTTGGCAGTTTCTTAGATCAGAAATCTGATCCAAATAATGTTCTGTTGTAGCCATTTTAAGAACAGAATTAGGATACTGTAATTCTTGGTTTCTTTTATCTGAGTGAATGGAAGTTCTGTAGGCTCTATTGCTCTTAGATAAAAGAAACTAAGAGCTACAGTATCTCAATACTGTCCTTTCTAAAAATGGCTACAACAGAACATTAGTTAAAAAAAATTCTATCTCAATCTCCAAAACATTCAGAAGAACAGATAAACCAAGCATATAAGGGAGCAGTGATTCTCCCATATATACAATCAGTCACAAAAATAGCAAGATTGAATTGCCAAAAAATATCTAAAACTTGCTTTCTACCCATTTAACAAAATTTCCAGTCATCACCTGAACCTCCACATCTGCCACTTAAAAAATCTGGTGTCTACAAGATCAGTTGCGGTCTACATTACATTGGACAAACTGGCACATCTGGTGAGGTATGCTGGCAACACATACAACAGATACAAAACATCTAGTAGAATGGCAAGAAACTGAGATGCTCCACATTGATTACTGCTTTTACCCAAGAGCTTTAAAAGAATCAACCAAAACGTGAAGGATTCTCTACAGTGTAAAAAAAAAAAACTTGGATTGATTTTATCCTTAATTCATCATTACACACACATCTATCAGCAGCATACAGCAACCTGCAAATCAACAGCCAGTATATGCTTTCCATTGTTTAAACGTTTCCAAATATTTTTTGCTAGAAATGTTAATTGTTATTACTTTTAATAGTTAACATGTCTAGTGAAAAATATTGGTCAAGTTTTTTTAATTTATTTGTGCTATTTCCTGATGAAGTTAGTTTTTTGCAAAACTAATCAAATTAAAACATTGTTTATGTAATATAATATAACTAACCACTCAGCTAACCACATATAGCATATATAATAACATATAGCTAACCACTTGGCCAGCCAGGCTGGCCGAGTGGTTAGCATATCCGCTCCTCAGCCAAAAGGCTGCAAGTTCGAATCCTGCCGTGGGCATGGATGTTTGTGATTGTATGTGGAAATACTGGTGGTGGTTGGCGTTGGTGTAGTTGCAGTCAGCTGGTGGAGACAGAGTTGTAGAGCAGATGCCCTCCCTCAATGAGTCTTTAGATTCCTTGGAGGTGACAAATAATAATAATATATTTGACATCTTAGTGTGTGATTTAATTCCAGTAATAATTAGTTCTAATATGTTCTTTCTCCACAGAAGCCTACACAAGGAGTTTGTATTGTTTCTTCCAGGTTTCAAATCTGCAACCACCAATTAGCCATTTGCCAAGATTGCTTGCCAATCTTGGCATGTTTCCCTGTGGAGGACCTATCCCACTACCATTCAAAGACTGCTATATATTGCAGCTTGATGGAAGAGCTATAGGATGGGTGGACAAAAATTTCTCAGAAGAATTTGTTGCAAATTTACGCCATCTTAAAGTAACAGAAAAACAGGTTTGTTTTTATTATTATAATCTGATAAAAATTCTTTGTAAAATTTGCCAATTAGTTCTTTATGTATATGTTGCATTCAACAAAAGCAGTAATATTTTTGTGACCTTGAAAATCTACTTTTCTTCTGTGCAGAATTTATATCACTCATCATATATGCCTGTGATATTCATTATGTTACTAATGGAGAGGGAAGAATGAACATCTATGTTAAGTATGCGTATATTAGTTGCATGTGATGATTTAGATCAGTGTTTGTGTTTCTCTAAACTGCTCTGCTGAACAACACAGCCTGTGAGAGATTTGGATGTAGTTGGCAATTGTTTCATTATAAATGTCTTTTTTTCATATATTGAAAATGAGCTAGATATTTTTACCTCTCTGGAATCATGTATATTATCATGTGCAGAAGAAGAAGCCTTCAGCAATAAAACCTAGATAGCCTTCACTATGAATTAGGATAACTTAACATTAAATAAAACAGCATTGAAATGTTAAAAAAAAAAAAAAAAAAAAAAAAAAAAAAAAAAAAAAATTGAATGTACAAAATTGAAACTTATCTAACGTACGAAATGTACCTGTTACAATTATATATAGGAGATCAATTTCATTGTCCATCATGAAACTATCATCCTGTTTATTGGCAGTTTGAAGCTTGAAAAAGTTGTGTGTTTGGTCTCAAAAGCAGGATTTCCAGAGTATTTAGAGTATTAAACATAGTACCATGAGTGTTTAGATAGGCCATGTTGCAGTGTATAATAGGTTTGCTACCTTTCATGGATGGGAGTCATTAATAAATAAATAAATCCTCAAGGTGCTTCATAATAATATATTTGTGAAGAAGTTCATCACCATGTTGAGTTTATGATTAAATTCCACGTTTTTTGATCTTTATATTAAATCATATTTATATGTATATATACACAAGCTGACTCTGTTGAACTTTGGCAAATACAGTGAAACTAACTAAACCGTTACTTAAGTGCAACTGCACTCAATGGTTATGGAAGCTTTCAGTGCTTCAGTAGGCAAGAGGCTCCCATTTGAAGAGGCATTGATTGGACAACATGACTTTGGATTTCAGAACTTCAGAATAGAAAAGTTAGTTCATTTTTGCACTAGGTAAATCCATGATAGTGACATGGTATTCTCAGAATAACTCAACAGTTGAAACAGATGATATACTGGTCAAAATGCATAAATTGTCAAGAAGACATCTTAGAGATAATTAATTTTTTTAATACTAATCACAGATTAGTTAGATGTACATTCAAACCTGCTTTAACAAAAACAGAAGTAAATGGTTCAGGAAAAAAAAAAAGTAAACTGAATTACCTTTCAGATTGAAAAAGGTGTCTGACAAGGAGACTCTCTATCACCCAAAATCTTTACAGCAGTCCTTCAAGAAATATTTAATAATATAAACTGGACAAACCTTGGTATAAAAATTAATAACAGAAACTTAACACACCTAAGATGTGCAGATGATATCATAATTTTTGCAAACACTCTAGAACCTTAATATAATGATAAAAGATCTATATCATGAAAGCAGAAAAGTCAGTCTAAAAATAAACAAAGAAAAAACTAAAATCATGTTTAATCATTTTGTAACACCAAAAAACATGATAATAGAAAACAATTTTTTGGAAAGAGTCTCTTTATATACATACTTAGGTCATCTCATCGATCTAAATGGACTCCAAAAGGAAATAAATAGAAGAGTTCAATTTGCCTGGAGTGCATTCAGAAACTTGAAAAGCATTTTTCAAAACAATGATGTCCCACTCTGCCTAAAAAGGAAGACATTTAACCAGTGTAATACTTCTAGTCATCACATATAGTTGTGAAACTTGGTTTCTAACAAAAGCACTGGCAAATAAACTAGCAACAACTCAAAGAAATATGGAGAGGTTGATGCTAGGCATCACATTAAAAGATAAGAAGCAAAACACGGGTAAGAAGCCAGGCTCATATCACTGACATCATTCTTCACCATAAGCGACTAAAATGGAAATGGGCCGGACATCTATCCAAAAGAAGGGAAATGAGGCCAAAAACATCCTAAAAGAAGGTGGAGTGGTGAATTGTCAAATTTTGTTGGGGGAAAATTGGTCAACCATTGCCAAGAACAACTGGAAAGTACTGGAGGAGGCCTTCGTCCAGCAATGCACAGAAAATAGCTGAAAAGAAGAAGAGATGTTATAGTGCCTTTCATCAGGGGAGTGGAATAGAAATACAATGATTGAGCTAAGCAACAAGCCAATTAACCCTTTAATTGCTGACTTTATATTCTACTGACATTGTCCCATGTGCTGAATTAATTTTGCAAAAAATTTATAAATAAAATCAATTAAAATTCTTACTGAAGTAAGAAGTCTGGACAGCATCATACATTCTTGATATACACTTGTTCATTCACAAAAATGGCAATAATAGTGTTTTATAAAATTTGCATAATCAAGGATTGTCCACTTGATTATGCAAATTACACACATTAATTTATCCTGGTGATTCTTCAGATGAAGAATCACCAGGATCTTCTTCATCTGAAGTACACAATTCACTTAACTTGGACAATTCTTCTCCCGACTCATTTGTTGTTAACAATTCACCAATTTGATCATCAGTAAGATAACGTGGATATTTACTGGTAGACACCATATTGTGACATTCCGGAAATCCCTGATTTCCAGGATGTCACGTGGTTTATGCATCGTGCTGCATATTATTATTCGTGACACCTCCAAGGAGTCCGAAGACTCGTCTCAGGAGGACACCTACTGTAGAACTCTGTCTCCAACTGAACCTCTACTACCAATCATCCACATTAACTCCATCTACCGCCCTCCACCACAACTAGTATTTTTTTGTCTGTAAATTGCGTGTGTTCTGAAGGGCCGATTTGTCTGTATGCTGGCTGAAAAACCCAATTTTCCAAGAGGGGAAACCCTGCTATCATCGTATGAGATCGGCTAACTCACCTTCGATTAAAAAAGTCCATATATATATATATATATATAAAGATTCCTCCCGTCATGACGAGAATCGAACTTACGCCTTTTCCAATCGAAGAGCGCAATGTACCGTCGTTCTTCCAATTGTGCTACGGAGCACTTAATATGATTAGTTGCACCAGTTTCTCTTTAGATGTCATATAAGGACAGAAACCCAAGTCAAATAAACTTCAATTGGTTGGCAATAGATGGAGGAACCTACCTGCGAAGTTTGAATATCATATGACTATTTTTTCCATGCTAAAAAACTGTCTGAATATGGGAGGTGCGCCAACCATTCAAATTGAGCTAACTCGATCATAGCAAGGTCGCTATTTTTTCCCCACTCGAGTTAACTCGACTGTAGCAGTTAAGGGTTAATGAACATTCCAAAAAAGACCAACAATGGTGAACATGTGTGTGTGTGTGTATTATAATGCTAGCTACATGATGAGAAGAACATCTGAGATCTACATGTATTTGAAGATTTTTGAAGACCAAACCTGATATAGATTCACATCTTGTTTTTTGTTACATTGATATTGGTTTAACATCAACAGTGACTCTTTGAATAGTCTGGTGAAAAAATTGTAAATCATTATAGATCATTTATGTATACTGCTAGTCCCGATTTTTTTTTTTTTTTTTTTTTTTATTATTTTTTTTTTATGTGCTCTAACATCTCTCCTGGCTGGTCATAATAAAAAAAAAACATGTTGAGAATATTCTAAAGGACTTCTTACGCAAGCAAAAGAACAGAAAAGAGTCACAAATGTAGGCTGGCAGTATCACTCATTTACATATGGTCTGCTGTGGGCAAGATAGCAAAGATATTGAAGAAATAAGTTGTTTCCTCTTCAATAAACAAGAACTGAAGTCTCCAAAACCTCCTCATTCACCACTTAAAAACACTGGATGTTTACGAGATCACTTTTTTTTCTGTGTGGGACAGATGAGCTTGCAAGAGAGAGAGATGTAGAGAGATTCTTTAAACTCGATAAAATAATTGTCAACAGTCTCCTAGTAGAATTTATACCAGGCTTAAATGTTTAACATGTGAGATAAAAAAAAAATGAAAAAAACTTCTGATAAAGACATGATAAATGTGGAACAGTTAAAATTTCAGTTACAAGAATTGTTGCCTGTTCTGAGGAATCTCTACAGTAATATTATAATTATCATTGACTCTATTTCAGACCAAAGGCTAAAATTGAAGATAATCTTTTTACTGTAGAAAAAAATTGTAAATCAGATATAAACAACTATACCCAAATCAGTCTTATTTCTCCTAATTGCACATTCTTCACCAGACTTATTGAAACAGACTCTAGCCAACTGTAAGCAGGATTATTAAAAAATATAATGAATATAACAAACCTCTATGCATTGCAGTTATTAACTGTAACTAGATTACATGTACACACAAGGAAGTAAAATAATAAACAAATATTTCAACCTTAAATTTACAGGTCAGCATCAGTAGTAGGAAAGCTAATAAAACAAGGTGGAACACTAAACAATAGACTATTTAAAATGTATGAGCCATGATGGTATATAGGAACAATGCAGTATATGTAAGCTATAGTAATTTATATTTTATATATATATATATTTTAAAGAATAAATATTTAATGACTTAAACCGAGATAAAATATGAAGTTTTAATGAAAATGATACAACTAGTTTCAGCCTTTTACAGCTTTCTTCAGGTATCCACCAAAGGTACAACACAGTAATAAAAATTGAAGTTACAAAAAACTGAGAATTACAGGCAAAAAATGCAATACAAAAAACATTGTATTTTTCAAGTTGTTCTATCTAACGCGCTATTATTTGTTGCATGCTAGCTTGCAAGTTCTCGTGAACGCCAATATTGAACAACTGCAGCATGGCTATCAGGGATGTTGTAACACAAATTGCTGTTCAAATGTTCAGGATTTAGGAGGATTTCCCTGGACTCCACGATTTTCCTTTCAAACTCATCACTGCAATGGAAAATGTTTTCGGATTTATCCCAGCAAACTGAGTGATTCTGTAGCTCATCATGAGGATTGTTTGAGAAAAGAACACAAGATAGGGCAGATGCATGTGATCTTTTATAAGAGATGTCTCTCTTATGCTCCTCAATACGAAGTTCAACAGATTTGTTAGTCTGTCCAAAATAAGGAATATTACAATCGCACCATAACTTGTAAACACCTGGATATTGAGGAGCATAAGAGAGACATCTTCTATAAAAGATCACATGCATCTGTCCTATCCAGTCGTGTTCTTTTCTCAAACAATCCTCATGATGAGCTACAGAGTCACTCAGTTTGCTGGGATAAATCCGAAAACATTTTCCATTGCAGTGATGAGTTTGAAAGGAAAATCGTGGAGTCCAGGGAAATCCTCCTAAATCCTGAACATTTGAACAGCAATTTGAGTTACAACATCCCTGATAGCCATGCTGCAGTTGTTCAATACTGGCGTTCATGAGAACTTGCAAGCTAGCATGCAACAAACAATAGCGCATTAGATAGAACAACTTGAAAAATACGTTTTTGTGTCAATTATGTATTGCATTTTTTGCCTGTAATTCTCAGTTTTTTGTAACTTCAATTTTTATTACTGTGTTATACCTTTAATGGATACCTGAAGAAGGCTGAAACTAGTTGTATCATTTTCATTAAAACTTCATATTTTATCTTGGTTTAAGTCATTAAATACTTATTCTTTAAAATGTACCATTACAACCGAGTAGAAGCTCAGGAATATATATATATATATATATATATATATATATATATAATTGATGTCTGATAAAAATGAGACTTGCAAAATTTTTTATAAGGAGAAGCATTTATTCAGGTTACGATGATAAAGCAAGGCTTTAACACTCTCCATAAATAAACATTTCAACTTGAAGTGACATTAACAGAGTTAGCATGTTTTTCACCAGAAGATTCTGTATTTACTGTCAATACCATGCTGTGGCAGGCCAGATTTCTCAGATTTTTTAATAATAATTTAGGATTGGTGTTCTAGTGACCTTTTTTCCCCTCACAGAACATCCAGTTTATTAATATTATTATTATTATTATAACCTCCAGGCAGTCCAAGGACTCATCAAGGGAGGGCACCTGCTCTACAAACTCTGTCTCAACCACTCAATCCACTACTAGTATTTCCACAGACAAGCACAAACATCCATGCCCACAGCGGGATTCGAACCCGCAGCCTTTTGGCTGGAGAGCGGATACGTTAACCACTTGCCAACCAGACTGGCTTATCTGAGAGAAAAGATGGCAATCATCATAAACTTGACAGATGCCAGGAAGAGAGAGAAGAGATTGTCCATCTTGAGAGATGGAAACAAACAAGAGAGTTTGTTCAATGGAATAAATGAACACTAGCTTGCATTTTTTTTGAAGATTCTCAAAATTGATTCAGAAATGTCAGAAATATATGGACTTGGGACTCTCTATTTGTGTTTGTTGATAGGAGGTTTCTAAGAATCAAAAACACATTGTAAAGTTCATTTAGAAATAGTAAGTTGGATGTCGTGAAGTTCTTGCTTTGGTGATCTTAACATTTGGAGCATACGGTATGAGCCTCATGAGCCCCAAAAAGTTGAATCATTTTGTGATTCAACTTTTTGGGGGAAGACTGGTAGGCCGATTGCTGTCATATGTGGCAAACTATAAAGGTAGGTTTACAGTAGATGGTGGTAGTTAATTCATTTGAAGCAGAGTTGGGGAGCAAAAGATATCTACAAAATATATAGCCTATGTATTTTCAAAGTAATTTTAAATACAAATTTCCCACAGACAGTTAACAGGAATGAAACTGTATATTACGAAACAGGATATATATATATATATATTTTTTTTTACTTCTGCAGTACATAAATTGCAGAAATCAGCAGTAAACATTGATTTCTCAATTTTGCATTACTGAAATTAATAAACTCAATTTAGAAAGGAATAAGAATATGATTTTTAAGATGCATGAAACAATATGTGTACAATGAAATTTCTTCATATAGTATAGCACATGAAGGATAAAAATAGATAGTACATGTAAATGTTTGTAATCTTTGTTCTTGCTAAATTTAGAAAATCAGAATAAATATCAATATTTCTTGGTCCACTAAAAGCAAATGCGAGAATGCACTGAATGGAAAAACAGTAAATTGGCAAAAAGAAGAAAAACATTGATATGGCCATAGCAAACACAAACAAGAGACCACATATAAAAATGAATCAGGATTACATTCATTAGGATGCCATTCTAAAGAAAGTGAATTCATTTAAGACACAATTTTTTTTATTAGCCATTTAATAGCCCTTTATATTTGCAGTATATCATACTTCTGCATATTATAAAGAGTGATATTTAATGTTAAGGGAAAATGCAAAAATATGATTAAATTTGGCTGGCTGCACAGGAATAATGAAGTATTGCAGAAAATTGCAATTTCAGACATTTGACCTAATGTTCTAATCATTGAAGGATTGCTTATTGTAATTAGGATGAAACATGGTTTTTGATTGAAGTAATTATTAATATCTTATTCAAGTTTTAATGCCTTATGAGCTCATAAAATAGTTCATAAGGCATTAAACTGTTTGTGGATAGCATTTCTAAATATGAAGTAACCTGCAGTTAGACAATAAATCAGCTTATCTCTGAATTCTTTTATGTGTATATATATATATATATAAGTTCAGAGATTCATTGTATAAATTCGGGTTACTTTGTATATAGAAGTATTAAGCCTTGACACACAAAACACAACTTATGTTGTGTTTTGTGTACCATCTTTAGTGTGGCTTCAATTCCCCATATTATGGACAAACCGAAAAAAATCAATTAATCTTTGTGTAGAGCATGTCAGATATCACCTATGGTAGAACCAGTATCTTGGCTTTATCCAGTCATGTTCTTAATTTTTCTGATCTGGCAGTGATCAATTCACTACACATTCAATGAACTGGGATAGATCAAATCATATATAGATGCTATGATAAACTTTAAAGAAAAATCTTGGAATCAACAGGAATTGTACTGAACCTTGTCCATCTTAATGTGAACCTCAGCTACAACTTTTTTAATTGTTACTCCTCTACTATTCATTTATGGCAAAACCAAAACCTCGTTCATGGGTACAACAGTGCAACTAGTCCAAAAAATTCCTTCAAATGTTAGCAGTCCATTTTTAAATTAATACTATGGCAGTGTTGTTTGAAAGCAATGTTTTTTATGTATCTCTGATTTTTTTCACTTCTGTGTTATTGTACTTGATGATGTCTTCTAGCAAAGCAAAACTAGTAGTGCTTTATTTTATTTTATTTTTTCAGCTATATAAGTTACTTTTAAAAATGTGCAATCCATCAAATATATATCTTCTCTATTCAAAATCCGAGTCATCAGAATTCAAGGAGAACTGTCCTACCTACCAGTTCGAAACTTGGGGGGGGGGGGGGGGGACTCCTTCCGAGTCATCAGAATTCAAGGAGAACCAGCCTACCAGTCCAGAACTCTGGGGTTTCAGTGCCATAGGCACCTGGGGGGGACTCCATTTTGAGTCATCGGAATTCAAGGAGAACCGGCCTGCCAGTCCGGAACTTGGGGGGGGGGGGGGCATCAGGGGGACGGAACCACCCCTTTCGAGTCATCAGAATTCAAGAACCGGAACTCGGGAGGTTGGGTACCGGGATGGGGGTAGCCCCCCCCCCCCCCCCCCAGTGTATATTTTATTCTTTAGACAACAGCTTAATTCATAAGGCATTTTTCACTGAATGCTGTATGCTGTCCAACATATGAGAGATGACAGCAGCTTGAATCACCTATAGTGGTTCAGTTTATAGTATGACACTATGTAAAAGAGCTTTGCAGTCTCAATTTTTATGTAAGGGCAGTTTGCTATATATATGAAAGCCAAACATCACCAATATATTCAACAACATGGACTTCACTAGTGTGAAGAATATGATGCTGGTCCATAAAGCATTCAGTCTGTGATGTGGAGTGACAAAATGACTATGCCCAGAGGCATAGCTAGAGGGGGCAGTCTGCCCAGGGCGACACTTTGAACATTTTTGAAATTTTGCAGTTAATTCTAAAATACAGTCTCGAGAACTCACTTCCAACTATTGTAATACAAGAGCAAATTTTCCTCACTGCTGTAAGTATTGCTAGTTGTGAGTGGAGTTTTTCTAAATAAAATTGATTAAGAATTACTTCCATTACTATGAAATAGACTTCGACAATGTCATCAACGATTTTGCTAACAGAAACGCAAGAAAAATAACATTTTACAATGTTGAAATTAAAGTTTTTTCAAAAATAAACAGTGTTTTAATTTATTTCCCTATACGTTGTTTTGACTTTTATTAGTATTTTTGGTGTGTAATGAGAAGGACGGCAAACTCATGGACCATCCCGGGTGACAAAAGCGCTAGCTACACCACTGGCTATGCTCTTTACTGATTGATGAGCAAATGCACGGGTGGTAAATTTCTGAGGAATGCATTATCCTGACTGTGAAGCTTGATGATAGAGGTGTTAACTATCTGGAACTGTTTTACCTCAAAACCTGAAGTTACATAATACATTCTGGATAATAATGCATATGGCAAGTTTTTAATGGCACTTGTGAGATTGTATAGATCAGGGGTCTCCAAACTACGGCCCGCGATATGATTTTATCCAGCCTTCCAATTGGACTAATTTTTTAATAAGAATCCGCAAAAAAAAAAAAAAAAAAAAAAAACGGGATGTTTGATAGATTTCAAATGCATTAATTAAAATTGTTCAAAATATATTCCCGAATAGCAAAATGTAACTGTAATCCAAGTTAAAGTCTGTAAAAAGTTACATCCGAATAAATTTTTTTTATCAACAAAAAAAATTTATGCCGCACGAAACAGCATCACTTCGCAGCATGCATGGTATTACAACAGGAGAAGATATCTTCAAAGAAATTCAAAAAACACTAACAGAATCTAATTTGGATTGGAATCATCTGCAGTGTGTGACAGTTGATGGAGGAAAAAACATGTCTGGTATAAAAATGGGGTTGGTTGGGCAAATCACAAAAGCTTGTGAGGATGCAGAAATATCAAAACCAATGTTTCTTCACTGTGTTATCCACCAACAATCACTTTGTGGAAAATACATTGATATGAGCTATATCGTGAAACCTGTTATTTCTATGGTAAATTTCATTTGCTCTCATGCACTTAATCATCGCCAGTGTAGGTCTTTTCTCGAGGAATGTGATTCTGAGTATGTTGACTTGACATATTATACTGTAGTTCGCTGGCTTAGCTGTGGAAAGGTTCTTTCATGCTTCTTTCATCTCAGGAAGGAAATTGATATGTTTCTTACAGAGAAAAACCATTACGAACCACTTTTATCAGATACCGAGTGGGTTTGGAAATTGGCATTTTTTGCAGATCTGGTGAACCACATGAACAATTTGAATTTAAAGTTGCAGGGTGAAAATAACTTAGTTTGTGATTTAATCTTATATCAAGGGATTCAGAGCAAAGTTGATACTTCTGGAAGGCCAGGTGAAAAATTGTAACTTTGTTCATGTGCCATACTGTCAGAATTGCATAAAAAGGGTGAAGCAGAATTTCCTTTCTCGTTTGCAAATTTAGTTATTTCAGATCTTAAACAACAATTTCAGAAGCGATTTGCTGATTTGGATGCCAATGCTAGGGAAATGAGATTGTTTCAACATCCGTTTGAGTGTGTTGTTACTGATGTCCCAAGTCAACTTCAAATGGAAATTATTGAACTTCAGGCAAATGAACACATTAAAGATAAATACAAGGAAGGAAACTTGATCGATTTTTATAAATTTTTGAACTCTGAGCAGTTCCCAAATTTGAAGAAATTTATCTCTATTTTTGGGACAACCTATCTTTGCGAACAAATTTTTTCCCAAATGAAATATATCAAGTCAAAATACAGGGCAAATTTATCTGATGAACATTTGAAATCACTACTTGTAATTAGCACTTCAAAATTTGAACCTGAGTTTAATAAGAGTTTAAAAACACAAACACAGTTACATCATTCATATTAATGGTTTTATTATACTTTGTGATAAAAATATGAGAATTTGCTGATAGTGTTCATTGTCATTAATATACGATAATTTAATCTCACATACTCTGTGATCAGTTTTTGTCGGCTTTCAATAAAACTCATATATCTGGTTCTAGAGTTTTTTTATTACTATGGCCTGCTTAACAGTGCTGAAGTACCTAATGTGGTCCTCATGGCAAAAAGTTTGGAGACCACTGGTATGGATGATTAAACACAAAAATAAAGAATTTTTATTGCAAATATTTTGTCGGAAATTATGAATGTGTATATGTTTAATAATCAACATTGTGGTAATTTTACACAACATATCACTCTTTTGGGATACAACAGCACACCATATCATAATGCATATGTATTGTAGCATGGTTTGAGGAAAATGTCTGAGAATGTGATTGGCTCCTGTACAGAACCCATTTCTAATCAAATATAGAACACCTTTGGGGAAAGCAGGAATTTCAGTGCATCATGGTAAGGTAAGGGCAGGACCGGTGATGCTGATGGAAGAATGGTCCAAAATACTATCACAGGCTGTTGGAGAGAATTTTTAGGAAGTGCAAAGTGTGATCACAGCCAAAAGAAGACTCACGTACTTATTGATGTGCAGTTTAGGTTTTGGCGAAATATAGTGCAGCCATATTACATTATTTTAATGGAATCATATATCTAGATGAAGCAATAATCAGTCTTGTGGGCAGGCACTACCTTGTTCTCATTCTGAGCCAGAACACAATCATCATGTTACATTTGATAGTCCTAAGCTCATTGAAAGGCCTTAAGTTGGTTTACACATATCTTGGCCTACATACAAGAAAATGGGTATCCTTTATTAGCATTTTCAGGAAGTGGATTATGTTAACGGTTAATAAACAGTTCTACATTGTAGCTCAGAATCAGCAGAGTTAGCTGTGGAGATTAAGTTTTTTTTATCATTGATGTAATGTAAAGTCACATCAAAAAAGGTCACGATTGTGATTTTCTCAAACAGGTTGGCATTGATTGGAGACAAAGAACACAAGTTGAATTTGAGATATTTGCTTAAGCTTAAATGAAATGTGAGTTTGTTGTAGAGTATAATTTGACAACAAAGGCAGGTTAGATTTACATAATGTAATGAGGCTACAAAATAGTAATTTGTTTTCAGCTATAACATCTTGTCAAGTTTGAGATAGATCTAAAAATTCATTTCTCCTAAGAGTTGAAGGTTTCTGTTCTGCATTTACTTTTTGCTGTAGGTGTTATTTTGTATTGAGGAGCTTATTAACTTAAAGGGGATTTGCCTAATATGACACTGGTATCTTCTTTATTACTAACTCCTTGTGTTGCTTAATAAATTTAATGTTGTCCAAGCTTATATGTTGATTTGTTACTTATAATGGTGTTTTGAAGGTGATGACATTTAATATTTCCTGTATATTTCAAGAGTCAAATTGGCATCAGGGAACAATACACAGGTAAAGATGGCTGCATTCATAATTGATACTAATCATTCTCACTTAATAATAAATTATTATTAAATAATTAAATTATGTTAGTTAGTATTATCTATGTCATCCTAAAAATGCCTGTATAAGAATTTTAATGGATTTTTTTATTGAATTTTTTATTATTTGGAAGATATGGGGCTATTGAAACTAAAATTAACTTGGTTGCACTTTAAAAAAAAAAGAATTGCACTTGAGAATGAATTTGTTTGGAGAGGATGGAGCCAAATCTTGAGGGATTTTTTTTTTAATAAATTCATTATTTATTTGCTAATCGATTTTTAGTACACATTTTAGTTTGGAATTGATTCTGATTTTTATTTTGTAAGTATAGTTTAATTTTTTGTGCTGTCTCTGCAAGTTAGTTCATCTTCCAATATCTCTTGATTTCATGCAAACATGCATATATATATATATATAATATTAGGTTCCACCAACTATGGAAATTGTACTTGTGTCAGCAGTGGATAATAAACCTTCACAGTATCCAGGCATTTTTCTTTTCACAACTCCTGCTAGAATGATGCGACCAGTTATAAATCTTAGAACCAACACTATAGAGATGATTGGATCTTTTGAGCAGGTATATTTAAATATCTGTGTAGATCCTGAAGAAGCTCATCCAGGAGTAAGTATTTAAAAATTCATGTTTTTAGCAGTTTTTGATATATCCCGTTCTCTGTTATGTAACTAGTCTCATAGTTAAACTATTTCTTTTAAAACTGCAAAATAACAATTCTGAATGAATCAGAAAAGTAAGTCATTTATGTTTGAAAATTTTATGGAGATTAAATATGCAAATCCCATGTCATAGTGCAATTCTCACTCCATTCCAAAAACATAAGTCATTAAAAGGTTTACCAGTCTAATGTATTGAATTCTGCTTTCTTGTTATACAAAGACTAGATATACCAAGTAAAGTTAACAGTTAGGGTTTAGCGTTGATTTGTGTGGTTGGTTAATCATATTTAAATTAGAAGTGTACTGAGTGGACCAAAAAAAAAAAAAAAGAAATTTTACAATCCCTGAATATAAAACCAATTAACCACTATATAAGCAAATGTAAACAAAAATGGTTTAGAACATCTAAATCAAATGGACAATGCCAGACTGCCAAAAATACTATACAGATATAAAATAAATGAAAAAAATAAGAATTCGAAGAGCAAGAAAGTAATGGCATGAGACTGAAGCAAGCTACTTGGCCTAAAATCCATGATAGGAAGAAGAAGAAGAAATTAGAGGTATATTACAAAATATGCAGTTCTGTCATTTTGGGATAGATGCTCTTAAATGATTTTTTTTTTTTTTTGTTATGCAACTTCCACTTATGAAAAGTTGTAAACCTACTACAATACAAAAGTGCTATGGATGGTCTAATGTATTTTTACATAATCCAGAAATCCTGCTCAATAGACGACAACGATAAAAGCCACATCAGCCTCCAGTAAGCAGAATTACATCACCCCAGAACAAGTAGATCTTGCACTGGGTGATGAAATTCATCTTCCACCTAAAGACAATCACAAGCATCACATCACAAGAGAGCAACTATGCTGTGTGTGTGCTAGGTAAATATGACACTTTCAAATCATATTCTTGAACTTTCACAGCCCATCTGATGAGTCTGATGTTTATCCTTTGTATTTTTCAAGAATGCCAGAGGCTTATGGTCTGACTTTAGTTCAATTTGCTGACCATATATAACAAATACTTTAGCTTTCTAAGAGGATAAATGATGGATAATGTCTCTTGTTCTATCATGAAACATTTCCTCTCTGAACTGCTAAGTTTCCTTCTGAGGAATGCTTCAATTTATATTCAAATTACTCCACTACAGTAGCTATGCAATTCTGTGAAACATCAGTTGGAATATAAAACTTAGATCCTAATTTTGGGTGAATCGAAACAGGTGGGTTCAACACAATACACTTAAGATCATGAAAAGTCTTCTGTTGTGACTTTCTCCATGAAAACTTTACTCCCTTCTTTTTAAGATCAGTAAGAGGACTGAGGTAAGCTGAACAATTTGGGATAAATCTCCTATAATAGTTTATCATTCCAATTAATTTTCTAAATATTTGTTAGTATTACTTAAGGAAAAAATTGCTTTAATTTTAGACCTTCAACAAGAACCAGCTTTACACACACACACTCTGTCAACTGTCTTCTCTAATAATTCAAAAAAATTCCTTCTTGATACCTTCTATAGACTTTGCTAAGTATTGAGCGTCCAATTTGAAATTTGACAAGCATTGATTAAATACATAAATTACAAGATTTCCTCTCACTTCTCCCCCCCTCCCCCCAAATAATAATAAATAAATTCAAATCATTCCCAAGCAAATAAATTCCTGGGTAAATGGCAAACTAGCATGGAACCATCATATCACTGGCTCTAAATTGTTGCTCTGAATTTCCTGTCCTTAACTGTAATAATCTGCTTGAATTATTCCTTTATCTTTCTGCTTCAACCATTTTGCATCTGTGCCTAGATTATATCAACACAAAGTTAACTAGCATTCCATATCCGCAAAAAAAACTTAAAAAAGAAAACAGGATAAAATAAGAACCTTTAATTAAAAAAATTCACTGGGTGGAAAACAATTCAATATACCAAACCAAAACTGTAAACGACTACCGTTGCTTTAGTTTCATAAATGAAATTGTAAATTGATTGAATTATAAAGTCCAATAAATATTAATTTATATAATTCTATATAATTGAAGTATTATTGCATATGACTTCCAGAGTTCTTGAAGTAGGTTATTTCTGGTGACTTTCCTGTGATAAAGTATAATTTATTCCATCATGTAAAAGAAACAGTAACCTGGTCTGGTGATATCAAGTCATTGTCAGCAATTATGTATCAAGAACAACATAATGTTGAAACTTTTTTTTAAATGATTAAATGATTAACAAACACTTTTTTTAAAAAAAGCGTTTGTTAATCATTTAATCTTTCTTGACCTCTGGTGAGAAAAAAAAAGTCCTTTCATATTGAGATTTTCTTCTGTATTGGATTATTATGGTTGCTAAATGGTTCCTCCACATTCTTGGAATAATTAATCCATTTTTGTTCAGATTTGGATGATGTTTCAGTATTTCACAAGCTTCTTTCAAACCAGGTTTTGGTGTAGTGTAGTGACTTAGTGCCTTTCCAGTCAATTCTGTGGCAAGTTTGGAGTGCATGGTCTGATAGGCTTGTTTTACCATAGTTGAGGTATTTAATGTGGCATTTATTCATCTTTTCTGATTGGGACGGTGCATCATGTTTCCCATGTTTCGTCCTGATTGCATGGCTTCTCCAGAAATCTTGTTATAATACTTTTTTAAATAACAAAACCTGTGGTGAGATCATAATTAAAAGAAACACATGTATTAATCACAGTGAAAATTATTTACTTGTAAATATTTCATCCTAAGTATTTTAGGACATCATCAGTACAGTGGTTTAAACAATAATAGGAATAACGTACAGTTAGGGCGCATGATTACAATAGAATCTCATTAAACGTGCGTAACGTGTTACAGAAGTAAAAAAAAAAAAAAAAAAAAAACTAATACTAATTATTTAACACAATTTTGTATGACAATTTCCCATACTTAAGGAATAGTAAGAACGTCATTGCGGTTTAAATTTGGTTTGTGTAGTAGGGCTTCAGCACTTTCTTTATAGAAATGTTTATATAAAGATCTATGTAAAAGTTTAGACTTTTCCCAATGGATCCTATGGCTTGGATTTTCAATTCCGTGTTGAGAGAGGCCAGATTTCTGTGGTTTAAAAAGACAAATGTGGTCTTGATGTCCCGAGATGTGTTTCTGAACAGACCTACCTGTCTGTCCAAAGTAAGACAATTTGCATGAGCATGGAATCTCATAAATGCCAGGCAACATTAAAGGTGAGAGTTCATATTTATTTTTACAACTTGTTACCTTCTCCTAAGGACAAACTCTCACCTTTGATGTTGCCTGGTGTTTATGAGATTCCATGCTCATGCAAATTGTCTTACTTTGGACAGACAGGTAGGTCTGTTCAGAAACACATCTTGGAACATCAAAACCACATTTAAACCGCAGAAATCTGGCTCTCTCAATACGGAATTGAAAATCCAAGCCATAGGATCCATTGGGAAAAGTCTAAACTTTTACATAGATCTTTATATAAACATGAACGTTTATATAAAAAAGTTCTGAAGCCCCACTACACAGACCAAATTTAAACCGCAACGACGTTCTTACTATTCCTAAAGTATGGGAAATTGTCATACAAAATTGTGTTAAATAAGTAGTATTCGTTTTTTTTATTTTTATTTTTTACTTCTGTAACATGTTTCGTATGTTTAATGAGATTCTATTGTAATCATACGCCCTAACTGTATGTTATTTCTCTTATTGTTTAAACTACTGTACTGATGATGTCCCAAGATACTTAGGATGAAATATATGCAAGTAAATAATTTTCATTGTGGTTAATGGGTGTTTATTTTAATTGTTATAATACTGTGTTACTCCCTAATGTTATACTTGTCTGCAGCTTGTTGTGCCCTCGATGCCAGTTCTTCAAACCATTGCCATTTATCTTTTCTAGCACTTCTCTTAACCTTTGTATTTAAAATCTTAAATTTGTCTTTAAGTTCATTTTCCTTTTGGGGAGTATTTCTTGCACATAATTTAAGCTTTATTTTTTTCCTTTCATCCACTAGTCTCCAAGTTTCCATTGATAACCATTCTTCTTTCTTTCTTTTAGCATATCCTAAAACATGTTCAGCTGTATCAATAAGGACTTTTTTTTTGCATTTTTCCATTTAGCTTCTATATCATCATTCCTTATATCCTCTCTTCCTTCAAAATTACTATTCATATTTTCCCTTAACTTTAATAAACTCATTGCAGACTTCAGCAATTTGTAATTTAGAAATATCAAATTTCTGTCTATTAAATGTTTTCTCTTAATGATTTTTTCAAATATATAACTGCATAGATCCTATTATCAGCTGATGATCTGAGCCAATATCAGCATTTCTTTTATCTCGGACATCTAATAAAATTTTCCTGCACCTTTGGCTGATGGCAGTATGATCTATTTGATTCTCTGTTTTGCCACTCAGGTTACTTTATGTATTCTCTTATGCTGGAAAATTGTGCTACCTATTACTAACTTATATTTGCCACACAGTTCGCCATTTACATTTCTCTCTCCCAAACCATGCTTGCTCATTACATTTTCCAGCCCCTCATTATTTGTACTAACTTTAGCGTTGAAGTCACCCATGAGAAGTATGCTCTCATTACCATGTATCATCATCAACGTTTTATTGAGCAGACTGTAAAACTTTCTTTTTCTTCAAAGGATGCATTCTCAGTTGGGGCATAGCACTGAACAACTCTTAGTCTTCCAAATTTAATGTTTTCTTTTTATTAAATGAGTTAATTTTAAGATGAACTGTTATTATTCATTCTGAAATTGGTTCCCACCCAATCATTGCTTGACTAAATCTTTTGCTCATGAGGATTTCCAACTCCATATCGATGTATATCAGCTATATTAGGCATCCCTGAATAAAGAATCACATTCCTACTGGTAAAATTTATCCTACCAGTACCATTCCATCTTACTTTGCTAACCCCCAATAATTCAATTTTATATTTTTCCTTCTCCTTTCTTAGTTGTGCTAGTTTTCTTATTTGATAGTGTTTTAACATTGCAGTGGCCAATTCGTGCCCTAATTTTCCAAGCTTTATCGATACAAGGAGTCTGTCCGATTTCTACAACTTGAAAACAGCATTTAAATTTTTCGGAGACTTGCAGGTTGTTAGCCCACGGAGTTCCTATTATGGTGGTAGGGCTGCTACCTCAGCATCCAAACATGCATTTTATACACAAACGTTTAGTCTCATGTATGTTTCGGTTATACCGCTTATACCCAGTCACCAGAGTCTCATTTGTGATAACAGGTTCTACCACGAGAAGGTGAGATTGGTATTTGAGTGGGAGAGGTTATATATCATGAAGTCCAGGACTTCATAATATTAAGCAATCATCATCCCTTAAAACCTGTATAAGTTGGTTGATAGGAGAAAAAGAGGGGATATGATGGAAACATTTAAGTTGCATAAAGGGTTTCATAGGATAGATGCAGAAGAAATGTTTCAGCACTTGACTAGAGGGACTAGAACAAGGGGTCATCCCTGGAAGATGAATAAAGGTTTGGTTAGTAGGAGTGAGGGCTAGATTTTTTGCTTGGAGAGTGGTGAATGAGTGGAATGGGTTGCCAGAGTCATTTGTGAGTGCTTTATCTGTTAATGGGTTCAAGGAGAGGTATGATAGATTGGGTCTCCTGCGATGAGTCTTCATACTCCATGGAGCTGCCCGTATAATAATAAATGTCTTGTCTATTTATAGGTGACAACTCATCAAGAATTGACCAAAACCAGCATATTGAGTATATTAGCCAACATGATCCCATATTCAGATTTCAATCAGAGTCCCAGAAACATGTACGAGTGTCAGGTAATTTTGCATTCATGTCATTGCATCATTCTGATTCGTGATATTGATTGACAAAAAATAAAAGGCAAATGTTATATAAATTAAATATAATTTATTATTTTATAGTTTAGAGTTTGAAATAGGAAATTCATGTATTATCAGTATAGGCTGGAAACAAATGATTTGTTCTCCTAAGCAGCAGCACTTTAGGTAGAAGTGTTGCCTCCACCAAAATAAACTTTCAGGCATACATCCCATAGCTTCATTATTTTATTTACATTAGCATGAATTGTTATTTGAATAAATATGCTGGTATAAAGAGTTAGAATTTTCTCTGACATACACTGATATTTCTGGAGTGACCAACTGTAATATCAAACTCCTAAGAGGTACCAAGTAATAATAATATTTTCAACTGATTTAGCTGACCAAATTGTAATTCTTATTGGCTTAAACCAAATTATAAAATTATGGTACAACATTACAAAATTTCATGCCGGCTCGGGCGTCGCCCGGTTAAACAAAGCCCACGTTGTTTTCACCAAGGAACTAGGGAGAACAGCGAAAAGTCAGCTACTGGAACAAATTTGAAAACACACCCCAACTCAACATCACCAGAGTTAAAGATCGGTGCTATCAACATAAGATGCCTGAATGGCAAAGTAATGGAGCTACCTGAAGAATTAGATAAGTACCAGATCAATATAATAGGGGTGACTGAAACAAAAAAAAGACAAAAACTCGTGAGATCTTTCTGAGCAATAAAAACAAAATGTTATATTCAGGCAATGACAATCAAGGAAAAGGAGTATCCATTGTATTCAACTAAATACAAGGCTAATCTTCTTGAATGGCAGGCAGTCTCAAGTAGAGTGATGTGGGAAAATATCAGAATGGGGAACTGGACAATGAGACTTATTTGTGCCTGTGGTCCCACAGAAGGTTCTACTAAGGTAGAAGTGGAGGAATTTTTTGAGGCTTTAGAAAAAGAAACTGACACAATGAAAAAGGAAAAGTTGGTCCGTGTTGGGGATCTAAATAGCAGAGTAGGAAATGATTGTGAGACATACAAAAATATTTTGGGAAAATTTGGAGAAAAGAGCAAAGCTAATAATAATGGCAAATATCTGTTGGATTTCTGCTCAGGACATGGACTGGTTATTACTAACACCATGTTCCAACATAAAAATGTGCACAAATTCACATGGAGAGAAGAGGCTAGGAATAAGAAAAGTCTCATTGACTATGTTATTGTTGATAGTGATGTTTTCTCCCTGGTGCAGCACACCAGAGTGTACAGAGGATTTGAAATTGGAAGTGATCACTATGTAATCTTGAGCAGGATAAAACTGAATTTCATACTGAAAAAGAATAACATGTAAGAAAGT
This sequence comes from Typopeltis vanoorti, assembly GCF_054136105.1. Lineage (NCBI taxonomy): Eukaryota > Metazoa > Arthropoda > Arachnida > Uropygi > Thelyphonidae > Typopeltis > Typopeltis vanoorti. Next base: position 85,192,465 of record NC_143570.1, read on the forward strand.
TTTAAAGCGAATAAAAGTTGAGCAGCTCTCAGATGTGAACTGTAGACTAAAACATTGAGAACAGGAACCAAACTTTAGGGATTCAGTGGCAAGCCTTGAAGAAAACCTTGATTGATTCAACCAGAGAGGCATGTGGTGAGGTTGTCTGCAAGGATAGCAAAATGAGAACTCCATGGTGGACACAGGAAGTTAGAGGCAATGAAGGAAAAGAAGATAGCATATCAAAAGTTCCTTGGCAAATAAGTCGGCTTGTGCTCTTAGAGAATACAGAGACAAATGTAAGAAAGCTAAACACTGTGTAAAACTAGCTTAACAAAAGTCATGGGAGGACTTTGGCAAGAATATAGAAAATAAATATCAAGAAGGTGGCAAAATATTCTGGAGGTTGTTGAAGAAGCTTAGGAATGGAGGAAAGAGTGCTGTAAAAGGAGTTAGAGATGATAAAGGTGACATGAAAACGGGAGAAAAAGATATCCTTGAAGTATGGAGTAATTACTTTGAAAAACTGCTAAATGAAACAAGCAGTGATAGCACAGTGGTAAAAAAAACACTCAACAGGAATACAGTCAGGAATACATATCCCTACTTGAAGTAGAAAAAGCCATTATCATCATCATCAAATTCCTACCATGTACCCACAAGGGGGTGTACAGGATATGATAGTACTACATGAAAAAAATTAAATCATTACTAACTTCCTATTTACAATTTTCCTCCAAATCAGTCTGTTATTTGTCAAGACTCCAACATTATCAGATCATATATTTCTTTCGTCTAAGGCACTTTGTACCGTATCAATCCACTTATATCTTTTTCTTCCTCTGGGTTGTTTTCCTGCCATCCTGGCAGAGAACACTTGTTTTGCTAATCTTTCCTCTCCCATTCTGTTTAAGTGACCATACCACCTGAGATTAGCTCTGCTAATGCATTCCTGCATGTTGACAATGTCAAGTTCTTTACTAATATCCTCGTTTTTAATATGATATTGCCATTGATGCCATCTGTTCACGCCTATAATCTTTCTTAGGACTCTCATATCTGCAGTCTCTAGTCTTTGGTCAAATGTTTTACTTCTGACCCAGCTCTCAGATCCATAAGTTAAAACTAGTTTGAACACTGTCTTGTATACAGCTAATTTAGTGTTCTGACTAATTTCTCTCTTATTCCATATGAATTTCTTCAATTGACTTCCTACCATACCAGCTTTGCTGATTCTGTTGTCTATTTCTAAATTTAATTTACCATCTTCAGTAAAAATCGTGCCTATGTAGCTGAAATGTTTCACTTGTTCCACAGGTTATCCATTCACAACACAGTTGACATTTTCAATGATTCTGCCTATTTTCATTGTCTTTGTCTTTTGATTGCTGACCATCATACCAAATCTATTACAACAGCTATTCAATTTAGTCAGAGAATCTTGCAGACTTGTAGCAGATTTATTTAAAAGTATAAATCTGCTACATCCGCATAAAGCAAAGAACTGACATTAACATCTCCAATTTTGATATCATGTTTAATACCACTTTCCTTCATAATATGATCCATATAGATAATGAATAACAGATGGAGTAATGTACATCCTTGTCTCACACCAGATTTAACATTAAACCATCTTCCTATACTTGCTTCAATTCTAACTGCTGACTTACAACTGAAATAAAGACTAAGTATTGCTTGATATAATGCCCCATTGACACCATATAACTGTAGCATATTCAATAGTTTCTCTCTTGGCACCTTGTCATGTGCCTTTTCCAAATCGACAAAACTTAAATACAGTATCTTGGTTATATTACCATGTTTTCTCGGCTATTTGTCGTAAAGTGAAGATCTGATCCTGACAGCCTCTATTTGGCCTGAATCCAGCTTGTTCTTCACCAAGCTTTTCTTCCACAATTCTTCTCAACCGTTTCTCAAGTATACTTGCATAGATCTTGCCAGGAACACTCGGTAGGGAAATACCTCTGTAATTCTCACATTGTTTTATTTCCCTTTTTATATATGGGTACTATGAGAGTTCTACTCCAGTCATCGGGAATTCGTCCCTCTGTCCAGGCTTTCTGAACTATGCAGTGCAGCCACTGTAAGACTCTTATACCACCATACTTCAGCATTTCTGGTCGAATATCATCTACTCCTGCTGCCTTTCCACGTTTCAAGCTTTAATGGCTTTTTCTACTTCAAGTATGGATATGTATTCCTAACTGCACCTGGTCAGTGTTTTTTACCACTGTGTTGTCATCACTGCTTGTTTCATTTAGCAGTTTTTCAACGCAATTACTCCATACTTCAAGGATGTCTTTTTCTCCCGTTTTCATGTCACCTTTATCATCTCTAACTCCTTTTACAGCACTCTTTCCTCCATTCCTAAGCTTCTTCAACAACCTCCGGAATATTTTGCCACCTTCTTGATATTTATTTTCTATATTCTTGCCAAAGTCCTCCCATGACTTTTGTTTAGCTAGTTTTACACAGTGTTTAGCATTCTTGCATTTGTCTCTGTATTTTCTAAAAGCACAAGCTGACTTATTTGACAGGAAATTTTGATATGCTTTCTTCTTTTCCTTCACTGCCCCTTTAACGTCCAACAGGGAGTTCTGATTTTTTTATCCTTGCAGACAACTTCACCACATGCCTCTCTGGCAGAATCAATCAATGTTTTCTTCAGAGTTTGCCACTGAATCTCCAAGGTTTGATTCCTGTTCTCAAACTCTTTCATTTTTTCTTCAATAATCTTTGTGTATTTTAGTCTACAGATCACATCTGAGAGCTGCTAACTTTTATTCGCTTTAAAACTTTCTTACATGTTATTCTTTTCAATATGAAATTCAATTTTATCCTGCTCAAGACTAAATAGTGATCAAATCCAATTTCAAATCCTCTGTACACTCTGGTGTTCTGTACCAGGGAGAAAACATCACTATCAACAATAACATAGTCAATGAGACTTTTCTTATTCCTTGCCTCTTCTCTCCATGTGAATTTGTGCACATTTCTTTGTTGGAACACGGTGTTAGTAATAAACAGTCCATGTCCTGACAGAAATCCAACAGGTGTTTGCCATTATTATTAGCTTTGCTCTTTTCTCCAAATTTTCCCAAAATATTTTTGTATGTCTCACAATCATTTCCTACTCTGCTATTCACATCCCCAACAAGGACCAACTTTTCCTTTTTCATTGTGTCAGTTTCTTTTTCTAAAGCATCAAAAAATTCTTCCACTTCTACCTTAGTGTAGACCTTTCTGTGGGACCATATGCACAAATAAGTCTCATTGTCCAGTTCCCCCATTCTCATATTTGCCCACATTACTCTACTTGTGACTGACTTCCATTCAAGAAGATTAGCCTCGTATTTTGTGTTGAATACTATGGCTACTCCTTCTTTTCCTTGATTGTCATTGTCTGAATATAACATTTTGTATTTATTGCTCAGAAAGATCTCACCAGTTTCTGTCTTTTTTTGTTTCAGTCACCATTATGTCGATCTGGTACTTATCTAATTCCTCAGGTAGCTCTATTTCTTTGCCATTCAGGCTTGTTATGTTGATAGTACCGATCTTTAACTCTGGTGATGTTGAGTTGGGGTTTGTTTTCAGATTTGTTCCAGTAGCTGACTTTTCGCTGTTCGCCCTGGTTCCCCGGCAAAAACAACGGAGGCATTGTTTAACTGGGCGACATCCCATCCGGCATGAAATTTTGTCATGTTGTACCATCATTTTTTTTATTTTGGTTTAACCAATAAGAATACAATTTGGTCGGCTAAATCCCAAATTGCTAGCCCATCCTTGTTCGTTCAGTATCCAAGTAGATACCCAACAGGGTGCACCACAAGAAGGTGAGGATTGGACATTAGGTCAGAAGCCCTGGTCGGTTCTCCGCATTCCTTTAAAGGCTATGTGGAGGTCCCCTCTCAGTTATACAGCTTTGGCCCTTGAGCACCCCATCAAAGTCTTAAAATGTGCAAAGGCAGCAGGAGTAGATGATATTCGACCAGAAATGCTGAAGTATGGTGGTATAAAAGTCTTGCAGTGGTTGCACTGCATAGTTCAGAAGGCCTGGACAGAGGGATGAATTAAAGATGATTGGAGTAGAGTTCTCATAGTACCCATACCTAAATAATGCAATAAAACTTAATGTGAAAATTACAGAGGTATTTCCCTACTGAGTTTTCCTGGTAAGATATATGCAAGTATACTTGAGAAACGGTTGAGAAGAATTGTAGAAGAAAAGCTTGTTGAAAAAAAAGCTGGATTCAGGCCAAATAGAGGCTTTCAGGATCAGATCTTCACTTTACTACAAATAGTGGAGAAAGCATAGGAATATAACAAAGATCTGTATTTGAGTTTTGTAGATCTAGATAAGGCATATGATAAAGTGCCAAGAGAGAAGCTATTCAATACGCTACAGTTATTATGGTGTCAATGGAGCATTATATCAGCAATACTTAGTCTTTATTTTAGTTGTAAGTCAGCAGTTAGAATTGAAGGAAGTAGAGGAAGATGGTATAATGTTAAATCTCGTGTGAAACAAGGATGTACATTATCCCCTCTGTTATACATTATCTATATGGATCACATTATGAAGGAAAGTGGTATTAAACATGATATCAAAATTGGAGATGTTAATGTCAGCTTTTTGCTTTATGCGGACGATGTTATACTTATCACTAAATCCACTACGAGTCTGCAAGATTCCTTGACTAAATTGAATAGCTGTTGTAATAGATATGGTATGAAGGTCAGCAATAAAAAGACAAAGACAATGAAAATAGGCAGAATCGTTGAAAATGTCAACTACATTGTGAAAACGGAGAACCTGTGGAACAAGTGAAACATTTCAGCTACTTAGGCACGATTTTTAGTGAAGATGGTAAATTAAATATGGCAATAGACAACATAATCAATAAAGCATTGTAGCAAGTCATCATCATCATCAAATTCCTGCCATGTACCCTCAAGGGTTGTACAGGATATGATAGTACTACATGAAAAAATTACATGATTACTAACTTCCTATTTACAATTTTCCTCCAAATCAGTCTGTTAACGGAGAACCTGTGGAACAAGTAAAACATTTCAATTACTTAGGCACGATTTTTAGTGAAGATGGTAAATTAAATATGGCAATAGACAACGTAATCAATAAAGCATTGTAGCAAGTCATCATCATCATCAAATTCCTCCCATGTATCCTGAAGGGTTGTACAGGATATGATAGTACTACATGAAAAAATTACATCTTTACAATTTTCCTCCAAATCAGTGTGTTTCTCGTCAAGACTCCAACATTATCAGATCTTATATTTCTTCTATCATCTAAGGCACTTTGTACTATATCACTCTACCAATATCTTGGTCTTCCTCTGGGTCGTTTTCCTGCCAATCTGGCAGAGAACACTTGTTTTGCTAATCTTTTCTCTCCCATTCTGTTTAAGTGACCATACCACCTGAGATTAGCTCTTCTAACGCATTCCTCGATGCTGACAATGTCAAGATCTTTCCTAATATCCTCGTTTTTAATATGATATTGCCATTGATGCCATCTGTTCATGCCTATAATCTTTCTCAGGACTCTCACATCTGCGGTCTCTAGTCTTTGGTCAAGTGTTTTACTTCTGACCCAGCTCTCAGATCTATAAGTTAAAACTGGTTTGAACACTGTCTTGTATACAGCTAATTTAGTGTTCCGACTAAATTCTCTTTTATTTAATTAAAAATTACAATTGACTTCCCACCATACCAGCTTTGCTGATTATTGTTGTCTATTTCTATATTGAATTTACGGTCTTCACTAAAAATCGTGTCTAAGTAGCTGAAATGTTTCACTTGTTCCACAGATTCCCCGTTCACAACACAGTTGACATTTTCAACAATTCTACCTATTTTCAGTGTCTTTGTCTTTTTAATGCTCACCTTCATATCATATCTATTACAACAGTTATTCAATTTATTCAGAGACTCTTGCAAACTTGTAGCAGATTTATTTAAAAGTATAACATCATCTGCATAAAGCAAAGAGCTGACATTAACATCTCCAATTTTGATATCATGTTTAATACCACTTTCCTTCATAATGTGATCCATATAGATAATGAATAACAGAAGGGATAATGTAAATCCTTGTCTCACACACCAGATTTCACATTAAACCATCTTCCTGTACTTCCTTCAAGTCTAACTGCTGACTTACAAGTCAAATAAAGACTAAGTATTGCTTGATATAATGCCCCATTGACACCATATAACTGCAGCGTATTGAATAGCTTCTCTCTTGGCACCTTGTCATATGCCTTTTCCAAATCGACAAAACTTAAATACAGATCTTTGTTATATTCCTATGCTTTCTCCACTATTTGTAGTAAAGTGAAGATCTGATCCTGAAAGCCTCTATTTGGCCTGAATCCAGCTTTTTTTTCAACAAGCTTTTCTTCCACAATTCTTCTCAATCGTTTCTCAAGTATACTTGCATAGATCTTGCCAGGAACACTTAGTAGGGAAATACCTCTGTAATTCTCACATTCAGTTTTATTTCCCTTTTTATATATCGGTACTATGCGAGCTCTACTCCAATCATCTAGAATTCGTCCCTCTGTCCAGGTTTCCTGAACTATGCAGTGCAGCCACTGTAAGCCTTTTATACCACCATACTTCAGCATTTCTAGTTGAATATCATCTACACCTGCTGTCTTTCCACATTTTAAGCCTTTGATGGCTTTTTCTACTTCAAGTATGGATATGTATTCCTGACTGCATACTTGGTCAGTGTTTTTTACCACTGTGTTGTCATCACTGCTTGTTTCATTTAGCAGTTTTTGTAAGTAATTACTTAATACTTCAAGGATATCTTTTTCTCCCGTTTTCATGTCATCTTTATCATCTCCAACTCCTTTTACAGCACTCTTTCCTCCATTCCTAAGCTTCTTCAACAACCTCCAGAATATTTTGCCACCTTCTTGATATTTATTTTCTATATTCTTGCCAAAGTTCTCCCATGACTTATATTTAGCTAGTTTTACACAGTGTTTAGCATTCTTGCATTTTTCTCTGTATTCTTTAAGAGCACAAGCTGACTTATTTGCCAGGAACTTTTGATAGGCTTTCTTCTTTTCCTTCACTGCCTCTTTTACTTCCTGTGTCCACCATGGAGTTCTAATTTTTCTATCCTTGCAAACAACTTCACCACATGCCTCTCTGGCTGAATCAACCAGGGCTTTCTTCAAGCCTTGCCACTGAATCTCCAAGGTTTGATTGCTGTTCTCAAACTCTTTCATTTTTTCTTCAATAATCTTCGTGTATTCTTTTATTCACTTTAAAACTTTCTTACATGTTATTCTTTTCAGTATGAAATTCAATTTTATCCTGCTCAAGACTAAATAGTGATCACTTCCAATTTCAAATCCTCTGTACACTCTGGTGTCCTGCACCAGGGAGAAAACATCACTATCAACAATAACATAGTCAATGAGACTTTTCTTATTCCTTGTCTCTTTTCTCCATGTGAATTTGTGCACATTTTTATGTTGGAACATGGTGTTAGTAATAACCAGTCCATGTCCTGAGCAGAAATCCAACAGATATTTGTCATTATTATTAGCTTTGCTCTTTTCTCCAAATTTTCCCAAAATATTTTTGTATGTCTCACAATCATTTCCTACTCTGCTATTTAGATCCCCAACAGGGACCAACTTTTCCTTTTTCATTGTGTCAGTTGCTTTTTCTAAAGCCTCAAAAAATTCCTCCACTTCTACCTTAGTAGAACCTTCTGTGGGACCATAGGCACAAATAAGTCTCATTGTCCAGTTCCCCATTCTCATATTTGCCCACATTACTCTACTTGAGACTGACTGCCATTCAAGAAGATTAGCCTCGTATTTTGTGTTGAATACTATGGCTACTCCTTCTTTTCCTTGATTGTTATTGCCTGAATATAACATTTTGTATTTATTGCTCAGAAAGATCTCACCAGTTTTGGTCTTTTTTGTTTCAGTCACCCCTATTATGTCGATCTGGTACTTATCTAATTCCTCAGCTAGCTCCATTTCTTTGCCATTCAGGCATCTTACGTTGATAGTACCGATCTTTAACTCTGGTGATGTTGAGTTGGGGTGTGTTTTCAAATTTGTTCCAGTAGCTGACTTTTCGCTGTTCACCCTGGTTCCCCGGCGAAAACAACGGAGGCCTTGTTTAACTGGGCGAAGCTCCAGTCGTTATGAAATGTTGTCATGTTGTAGGAAGTGAATTGAATAAATTCATATGGAATAAGAGAGAAATTAGTCGGAACACTAAATTAGCTGTATACAAGACAGTGTTCAAACCAATTTTAACTTATGGATCTGAGAGCTGGGTCAGAACTAAAACACTTGACCAAAGACTTGAGATTGCAGATATGAGAGTCCTGAGAAAGATTATAGGTGTGAATAGATGGCATCAATGGCAATATCATATTAAAAAAGGATATTAGGAAAGAACTTGACATTGTCAGCATCCAGGAATGCATTAGCAGAGCTAATCTCAGGTGGTATGGTCACTTAAACAGAATGGCTGAAGAAAGATTAGCAAAAGAAGTGTTCTCTGCCAGGTTGGCAGCAAAATGACCCAGAGGAAGACCAAGATATAGGTCGATTGATATGGTACAAAGTGCCTTAGATGATAGAAATATAAGATCTGATAATGTTGGTGTCTTGACAAGTAACAGACTGATTTGGAGGAAATTTGTAGATAGGAAGTTAGTAATGATGTAAATTTTTCATATAATACTATCATATTCTGTACACCCCATGTGGGTACATGGCAGGAATTTGATGATGATGATGAAATTTTCAAGTGAAAGGCAGCTATTTTAGGTATATAGGAAATAAATTAGGATGATGTTGCAACATAAATTTCCTGCTAGCTGGATGTTGTTGCCTGTTTTAAAATATGGCTGGGCTGTTCTTCCTATTATTTATTTATTTTTTTTGAGAACCATGATAAATAATAAAAAGTCAGCTAGTCGAATAATCCAATCCTTAACAGGACTAAAGATAAAAGCCCTCAGTGAATGTGTGAATTAGAGTAAGTAAAGATTACAGAAATATTATGTCCACATAAACCGTCATTACTAGAATAAGATCAAAGTGAAAATTTTTATAAATAATAAAATGTACATTGATTCTTTCCTCTTAAAGAGGAATCACAAAAAAGGGGATGGGTATAGTATTTAACACTAAAGAAAAAGATTAACTGTGAACAAATTTAATTTCAAAATGGTAAATCACAGTAGACTTGTCTATGCCTCTAGCTTCATATGTTTCAGTTATGAATAAGTAGAGGAATATTTTGAGTTATTAGAGTTGGCAGTTGCAATGAAAAAAGACATAGCCGATCTTGTTGGACACAGCAAAGTAGTTAATGTATCCTAGACATAGAGAAATGTTTGGGGCAAATTCTAAGAAAAAGGTAGGACTAATATTTGCTGCACATACCTATTAATTTTCTGATCAGCACCTGAGCTGGTCATTACAGACACTGCTATAAATTCACTGATGGCAGAGTCACAAATAATTTCATCTCTAGAGTACGGATAAAATTGTTTGTGACTAAATCTTCTGCTTTACATATTAGTGGCCATCTAGATTTTAATATCCTGATTCTCAAGTCTTCAATGTCCTTGTGCATGGGGAGAAGAGGATTATTACTTACGTTCTTGTACTCTCATAAGAGAGCATTGATCCCCAGAGGTGTAAGGATAAGATGTTGCTCAGGGCAGGATGGCAATAAGTATTTGTTAATCTGATTGCAAGAAATATCAGCTGCAGAGTATTATTAAGCTAAGTGCCAACAAGCTTTGTGTGTGTGGACTATTCAGCCAAACTAGTAAAAACACTATTCAATACCAGACTTAGAACTCATGAGTATAAATTGGTAGCAGAGGATCCACAAAGTTTTTGAATGATATTATAAGTCTTGATTTGAGCCGCCATATCTTCTAGGAGTTTCCTGTAGGATAGTGTATGGTCTAGTGACACTTAAATACTTAGGAAACTTGTTATGTCATGATGTAGTACCATTTAAGGTGACCTGAACTTCTGTCTTTGTCAGCCTGTTGTTCAACTGGAAGCAATACAAATTTCATCTGCATTTGGGCATAGTCTTCATTTCTTAAAGGAATATCCCGTAAGATTCCTAGGTGAGATGTTAGTTTCTTCCATATTTTTTAAATAAACCATGACCATCAGCCTAACAAAATATTCTGGCTTGCATAATCAGTGAGGTCTGAAATAAAGATTTGGAAAATTTCTAGAATAAAATGGGTAGACAACAGGAATGAAATAATAAATTTAATAACTCAGTTAACTATTTACAACCTGATGTTTTGCTAGCATTATCAAAGGCAATTTTAAGATACATGCTCAACAGAGCCAGAATTACAACTTCCAGAACAAGGACAGTCACATATATGGTGATGTATTACAGTTATTGCTGCTGGGCAGTAGGGCACCAAATTTATGCAGAGTTACACACAAATTTGGATGAACAGAAGTGACATAGGAAAGAAATGGATTTATGACCCAGTCAGGTATTATAAGCTCATCAATTCTTCTTTCAGTATCAGAAGATGGGAACAATAACAATTCAAATCTGTATCTAATATTAAATTATCATCCATCTATTATTTGTAGACTTGGAACTGCAGAAAATCTCGTCTTGCAATGCTCTACTTTTAGAATGTTAATTTGCTGATAAAAGCATTTATAATTCCCCGTGCTTTAATAAAATTCATGTTGCTTCCCTGCAATTTAATGTTAACCTCGTTTAATTTGGTGAAAATATCGGAAAGATATGTAATATCAACCTTTTCCTTTTTTAGAACATTACACCTGTTCTCATCATGTGAATTAAGAAATTCTGAAACAGTATTGTAGAGATAATTAAAGTGTTGTACACAGTTTCCATTTGAGAACCATCTAGCTTCAGTGTGAAGCAAAAGACAAATTCTTCATTTTTATGGTAAAGTTCCTGAAAAATACGGGTATTCAATGACTGGACTTTTATTTTATTCACTCTTTAATAACATCAATCAAAGTCTTATGTAGTCTCCTGCTAAGATGTTTTGCAACTAAGTGCTGACTATGAAGAATGAAGTGAATTGTAAAGATATTTGGAAATTGCTTCTTTTAAATGTGTTATAAATCCACAGTGACATCTTGCAATGCTCTATTTGTAGAATGTTAATTTGCTGATAAAAGCATTTATAATTCCCTTTGCTTTAATAAGATTCATGTTGCTTCCCTGCAATTTAATGTTATATTTGGAACTGTTTCTTTAAAATGTATTATAAATCCACAGTGACAACCAATCATAGCTGGTGCTTCATCAGTTGCACACAGTAATATTTGTGAGAGGAATGTTTTTAGCCTTAATAAAGTCTTTAACAATCTTAAAAATTGTAGAACCTTTTGTTTCAATTTTCAGTTCAGCAAATAGAAACTTTTTCAATAATTTCTTCATTAGTATTTACATAACGCATGTAGGCCATTAACAAAGCTTCGTTGTCACGTAAAGTTGTCTCATCGAGTTGCAAAGAAAATTTTATGGTTTTTAAATCATCATAATTTTTTTTTCAATGTCTTTTGCCATTTCTTTGATTCTTGTTGATACTGAACTATTGCTGAGAGGAATTGATGCCGTCATATTACTTTTACCAGGGCCAATCATCATATCTAAAACTTCATATCCAGTAAGATTAGTTTTGCCAATAGTATGTGGCTTTCCACATTTGACAATTAATTTTGAAAGTTTGTAAGACATGAATCTCTTCTCTTGTTGGTTATTTTGTATTATGACCAACCCTTTTTAAGTCCAGGATGATTTTTAAATTTAGTCTTTAATTCATAAAAGTACTTCACATCCTTTTTTGCTTTATTTGGATGCATTTGTTTCTTAAATGCTCAGTCATTCTTGAAGGCTTCATTCCTTCGTTTGAGAGTTTTTTCACATAATAAGAACATTGGTGACTGCTGATTATTTTTAGACGGAATAACTCCATATTTTAAATATCCACTTGAATTGATGACACTTTCATTTTTCACTCATTTTAATGGGCTACAGTGCTACACAATATCAACGAAGTGCACCACATGATACCACAGGCTAGATATAAACTTTAATTGAGGGTTGTCAGATAGTTATTAGGAAAAGTAGGGGATACTGCTAAAAATAGCCCAAATTAATTATTTTCAATATAGAAAAATTCACACCAAAAAGTGGCCCAATTACGAAACTTTCAATGTAAAAATTCAAAAGTAGCGAATAAATTTGAACAGTATTATCAGACATACAATATTCTGAATAGTGTTGTCAAAAAATTAATATACCGTATTGTTGTCTTATACAGCATATAAGATGCACTTTTTTTCTTTGAAAATAGGTCTGAAAAACAGGGTGCATCTTATACGCCAATACTCAATTTTTTATTACTTTAATTTCTGGAAATTTTCTGTTCCGAGTTACGTGATATCTTTATTGCTTCCTTGTGGTGCGTGTGAGAGCATTCCAGTTATGTAGATGTGTGTGCACTGTCATCGATGATCGCAGCTGTGTTCCTGTTCATGTAAACTTTCCAATTGTTGTCGCAGTTGTTGTGAACGGTGATAAATTTCTGTCGTTAAATTTCTTGGCAAATTATGGCTGAAAAACGTCGGCATTGCTACAATATTGCATACAAGCTACATGTGATTGCGTATGCTAAAGAACATGGAAACAGGGCTGAAGAGAGGCATTTCTGGCCACCCCCAAACTAAGAAAATAAGGACTTGGCAGAATCAGGAAGAGGATCTAATAAAAGTAACTCATAGTAAACATAACCTACGATAAATTTCTGGGTTTTGACAAAGAAGATTAAAAGGTGGGTACTCTTTTCTAGTTAGATTAGGTATTTGTTGAAAGTAGACCTACTTATTACTTTACATTTGAAATACTGTAAATTCATTATAATATTCAGTGATAAAGTTTTTTCCTAAAAAATGCATATAAAAAAGGGGTGCATCTTATATGCCGGTAAATAGAAATGGTAGATTAAATACAGAATTTTTTGCTTTTATTATATTAATAGTATTAAAATTCTTACTGCCCAGGTTAAGAACCACTGACCTAGACTTCAGTCTTCTTCTTGGTCCTTTTCCTTCCTTCTTGGCATCAAACATCTGTTCTGCTAACCTTTTCTCTCCCATTCTATTCAAGTCACCATACCACCTTAGGTTAGCTCTTCTTGCACATTTTTGAATGCAAGCAATGTAAAGTTTCTTTCTAATGTCTTCATTTTTAATATGATTTCTGTCGCCCCTAATTTTTCTCAGAACTCATATCCGTGGTCTCTGATCTTTGATAAAGTGCTTTATTTCTAACCCAACTATCAGATCCATAATTTAAAACTGGTTTAAACATTGTCTTGTGCACTGCTAGTTTGGTGTTTTAGCTAATTTCTCTTATTCCATATTAATTTATTCAACTGGCTCCCCATCATGCCAGTTTGTTTATTGCTGGATATTTCCAGATTTAACTTGCCGTCTTCACTAAAAACTGTGCCTAAATAGTTGAAATATTTTACTTGTTCTATAGACTCTCCATTCAGAATGCAGCTGAAGTTTTCTATATTCCTGCTGCATATTTTCATAGTTTTGTTCTTTTTATTGCTGATTTCATTCCAAATTTGTTACAACTGTTACAGGAGTATATCATTTAAAGCAAAGAGCTAAATATGATATCTTCAATTCTAATATCGGATTTAATGCCACTTTCTTTCATAATGTGTATCCTAGTCTTACATTTGATTTTACATCAAACCATCTCTCTATCCTCCTTCAATTCTAACTGCTAGCTGACAACTTAAATATAGATTATGTATTGCCCTGCGTAATATCCCATTTACCCAATATAACTGTACTATTTTAAAAAGCTTTTCCTTGGGCAAAGTTGAGAAATCATTTACAAATTCTACTTGGCCTGAATGTAGCTTAGTCTTCTCCCATTTTCTCTTCCACAATTTTTCTCAGCCTCATTTCATGTCTTGTTCTTCTTCTTATTATTATTCTTTGGTTCTTCAATCCGAAGATTGGTAGTTATAGCAGCACATCACAACATCCTGTTCTGTGATCTCCTCTTTATTCATTTCATGTATGCTTGCATAAATCTTACCTGGAACACTTAGTAAAGAAATTCCTCTGAAATTCTCATATTCAGGTTTATTCCCCTTTTTATAGATGGAAACTATGAGAGAGCTCTACTCCTATCATCTGGAGTTTGACTTTCTAACCAGGCCCTCTGAATTATGCAGTAGTCACTGCAAAACTTATTCAACAGAAATGCTCAAATATGGAGGTATATCATCTACTCCAGCCACCTTTTCACATTTCAAGTTTTTGAAATGTGAAAAGGTGGCTTTTTCTACCTCAAGTATTGATATGTACTTCTATTTGCATTTTTCTTCAAAATTTTTAGTAAGTTCCTCATTGCTTGTTTCAGTGTAATTAATCCAGACATCTAAGATAACTTTAGCTTCAGTTTTCATGTCACCCTTATCATCTTACAGCACTCTCTCCTCCATTTCTAAGCTTTTTTTTTTTTTTCAATAACCTCCAGAACATTCTGCCACCTTCCTGATATGTACCTTCTTTATTCTTATTGAAAGTCTTCCCATTACTTTTGAAAATAGAAATACACAGATGAGGTTTATGTTCTGCTTTAAATTAATTATTAGGTTTAATGGAATGAATATACACAGAGAAATAATTAAACTCACGTTTAATGGATCCTATAATTCATCTCAGTCTTGGAGATGATCTTAAAATTGTAAAAACACACAAAACAATAAGTGGAAAAAGCCCAAAGTCTTATTAGGCTTTGAAAATTGAATAAGAACATGGGATTTCAAGCAAGTATCGAAATATTTTGTTTCTGTATACGATCAAAAGCACACACACACACACTCCCTTCCACTTTTTTTTTTAATTGAGAATGAATTTCCCAGATATTTGGCAATATTTTATAGCCAAATTTATTTAGATCAGGAGTGTGCTTTAGAACATAAGCAGATTCCCAGAATAACCTTCCACTTTTGAAGTGGAATCTTTTTAGGATAACAGCTTTTCTCCATCTTACTGCATATAAGATGTCAAATTCATAGTCCACTAATTCAGTTTGTCCATTTTGGTTCGTAATTATATAATATTGGTGTTCTTTACATGCTCATACCTGGTGTTGTTTCTTATGCCTCACACTTCATACTAGTATAGCACAAGACAGTCCTGGCATGAACATGCTAATGCATCTTCTCTTTTGCATTGCTAGTAAGTCTCAAAAATGGAGACAGTATGAAATATTGCTTTTCCAGTTTCCTGCTTGGATATTTGATGTTACAAGTTTTACTGACTTTTTAAATTTTAAGTTTGTGATATGCCAGCTCACAATAATTTTGAAAAGAAAAGCAATTCTATAGGATGGAAATTTGAATTTTTGATATCACTGCAAGCAAAACACCAATCTGACCCTCCTTTACCGAATCTTAATTTAAGAGCCTCTGTAGTTCAGTCAGTTTCAATGATGCCCTTTGGAAATACCTGTGTTCACATCCCATCTAGGATGCAAATCAACTTTATCAGAGCTTTCAATTGAAGGTAAGTTTACGAGTCTCATATGTAGGGGATAGGGTTTTTCTTCCCATAAGCAGAACATATGTATTTGACAGACAAAAATACATCATAATCAGTAGCTCTATCTTGGTTTCATAAGATGGCATTATACCTGCCCATATGCACCTCATCATCGTCGTATTATCATCATCATGCCCTAACTAAACAGTATCAGTGTCTGAAAATGCCCAATGTATGATAATCATCGACTTTATTTTTGTTGGTTTGGTAAAGTTGCACAAAAGTCAAAAAACGCCATTATGAAAGTAGCCATTTGTAATATTCCTTCATGAGGATAATGGATTTAGATTAAACAGTTGATAGACTTTTGCTGTTATTCCATTGGACAAAAAATATACCATTCTCTCCAGACTCATCTCACTTAACATGTCCTCTGTGAATATTAACTTGATGTTAATCCAGTTGTTCTCTGTAGTAAAATGGGATTAATGATGATTTTTGAATTTAATATTGTGTTGGTGTGCATATTGTATTAATAAACAGATGAATTTTAATGTTTTCTAAAAATTACACTAACTTGTAATTATTTTCATAGATGGGTAAACAAACAATGGGAACCCCTTGTCATGCTTTCAGATATAGATCTGACAATAAATTATATCGGATCCAGACACCACATTCTCCTCTTACTCGTCCTGCTCTCTATGATTACTACGAAATGGACAACTATCCTCTTGGAACAAATGCTATAGTTGCTGTTATTTCTTATACGGTGAGTCATAATTTTTATCTCAGATTAAATTTTTTTAAACCATAAGAATTATGAGGCTTGAGTTTTTTTTTTTTTAAGGCTAAAGCTTGGGGTGTCTGTAAAAAGTGAACGTGTGTTTTGCACATTCACAATGTTCTATGTTTATTTTGCATTGGCAATATGAATTTCTTAATGGCAAATCAGCCTATGGGTAATTGGTATATTATACACAAATCTCGTTTCCTTTTTATATGCTGGCCTGGTTGGTTGAGTGATTAGCATATCTGCTCTCCAGCCAAGAGTCTGCAGGTTCGAATCCCACCAGGGACATGGATGTTTGTGATTGTACTTCTATAACCTGTGTCCTGTTGCAGTATGACCTTTGATGTCTTTGTGCCATAAAAATCAAAAATAACTAACCTTTTCTATATTAAAACACGGAAAATTATGGCGTGAATTTCTCTGAAATGTATTATTTCTTCACAATGACCTTTCTGTTGCCATGGAAGCATTTGATATGGTATGGCATAAATATTCATTAAACTTGACCTTTAATTTTTGTAATTGGGTAGCAAAATGAGGATCAATATTATGTTATTATTTATGCATAAAAATATTCATCATATTTATTAATTTCCTGTTGCATATGTATGTACAATCCACCATTTATGATTTCATTTTCTATAGGGATATGATATGGAAGATGCCATGGTTTTAAACAAGGCATCTTTAGAACGTGGCTTTAAGCACGGTAGCATATATAAATCTGAGTACATTAATCTTCGTCAGCTAGCAGGTGACAAAGGAACTCACATATCTTATGTATTTGGAAGGAAAGATGCAGATACTCACCTTGAAAATAAAATAGATCTTGATGGATTGCCCTACATTGGTATCAAAATGGAATATGGAGATCCAGTTTGCAGGTAACCCTTTTCTTTGCTCTTATACCAGTATTATCTCTGTTATAATCAAGATCAGAATTTATATACAAGTGTCTACTAACCAGCATTTCATTTTCTGACTTCACGATTTTCATTTTGGTCTTCCTTTACTGTTTAGATTTTATATCTCATTCATTATAATTTTTAGAAATACTAAATAGACAATAAAAAATTTGTTACATGTTTAAATTTTATGAAGTATGTTAAGATATCAAAAATGGGTTAAAAAAAGACTTGTTTATGTTGCTGATGCATAAGTTTGACATTATGAAACTATTCAGGTTTATTGTTATTTTATAGTAAAGCTACTTATTACTCAAAATGTGGTCTCTATGTTAGAAGTCCAATGAACAGAATAATAAAGATAACCTTTAAGTCTCTTTAGAAAGATCATTAAAATAATTGATGAGTGGACATGAAAGTGGGGATTTAAATTGAATCTAGAGATATGTAAATATATTCAGCACATCAGCATCATCTGAGAGGAAGAGAGTAAAAAGAAAGAAGGAATCTCCTTAAGTGTTTGTTGAAGAGCTAAAGGTCTTGAGGAAGATTGAAGAAGAGTGAGTGAGGCAGGTAGAAGGAATGAAACAAGTTGGTTTAGTATGTTTGAAGCTGAACATTAAATGGTTGTTGACCAGTAGCTACTCATGTTCAGTTTCCAGAGTTTTAGTAGAATGTTGTCCTTGGGAAATAACTATAAAAGACAATTGCAGAAATTGAAAATCTATAAGGGAGTGGTCAGTAAATCCATGAGCAGGTGATCAGTTAATTGAGCTGCTGTCTTCTGGATAGCTAAGCATTCTGAGATGTATGTATGCAGTTGCAGAAGTAAGAAGTAGTATCTTGAGCAACAGCAAAGTGGAAAAGATTCTTCAGCCTTCAAATTTTTTTGAATGCTGAAGTTATGGATAAGATGGATTTGTACCGCGAGAGGTGCAAGTCAATTCAAGAAAAGTGAAATCTGATTCTATTTAAATGAATCCTGTTTAGATGTAAGAATATGGAGATTTTATGCAATGGTAAAAATAAAAGCCACTTTAATGTACTCATGGAAGCAACTTCACCAGTTTGTGAAATTCTGATGTAAGGTTGCATGCTTAAAGTCACGTTTAAGTACAGAAGTTGTCAGAGGTGTATTAAGAATTTTGTTGATGTCTTGGATTAATAACCATTAAAGGCGAAATTATGCCCCGGGTAGTGCAGTTCTTCATTCCTGTTAATTGACGTGCTGGACATCTTACATGCTCTATCTCGTAATGTTTTAATTATGCTTATCTTTTGTAATAGATGATGGTGCGAAGCAGCATGTAAAAATCTTACAATTGTGGCAAGTTTTCTGTATACTAAAAAGTTTTGGTTTATTTGTGGCATTTGTTATATAGCCCAGGAGAAATCTGCATGTCTGAACATGTAAGAGATATTAAAAAAACAAGACAGCATAAATCAGTGTTGGCATTCCATGCACTTCGATCCAAAAATGCCTCATATTGATCCTAATTGTTTTACAAGACAGTTCAAGGAAGCCTCTGAAATGCTAAGGATCCTCACAGAATGTAACAAAAATCAAGGTAGTCCTATACCAAGGTTGGGCTTCTTTCATTAAAAATCTAACTGCTGCAGACCTAGGATATGACACATGCAATGCAGGGTTATATTTTATTTAACTCATTATTTATCCAAATTAAGTGGATATTGAATCCCAACATTATTTCAAAGTCGAATATAGAAACTATAAAAGTTTTGACGAATCCAAGTGTAAGCAAACCTTTCATGACAGGGACAACTCGTAGTAAAGGTGGACTATGTTCTGATCACTATCCTTAGTATTCCTCATAATGTAAAACACAGCTCCTAGCAGACATGTATGATGTTATACATTATGGGTGAGGTCACTACCCAGACCAGTTTCAACCTTATTTGAGGTCTCATCAGTGGGAGCCAGACCCCGATGTAAATACTCAGGTTGAAGTGATGCAGAACTTATACTTTACCATACAAGTTGCCAAAAAAAAAAAGGTGTCACATCACAAAAGGCACCAAGAATTGCTGAAAAAAGAGAGCCAAAAGGCTTCACTTCGGCAATGCAAAATTATTCAAATTAAATGGATATTGAATCCAACATCATACATGTCCCCTAGGAGATGTGTTTTACATTATGGGAAATACTAAGAACAATGATAGAGAGCTTGCTCCGCCTTTACTACGAGTTGCCTCTGTCATTAAAGATTTGCTTACGCTTGGATCCACTATAACTTTTATAGTTTCTCTATTCGGCTCTTTGAAATAATGTTGGATTCAATATCCACTTAATTTTGCATCGCTGAAGTGAAGCGTTTTGGCTCTTTTTTTCAGTCATTATTTTTCATAATACATGTGGTCTCAACATCAGAAGCTGTCTACAGAATATACAAGGTTATTTTAATTTTAACATGTATATCTGAGATTCTCGGTAAACTAGAAAATGAACAGGTAGGTGGCATCAAGGATAGAACCATATCAAAAATAAAGGTGTTGTTATAAAGTAACTCGACATTATTAATGTTCATGAACATAAGTAGAATCAATGTGTCTAATTCATTAAACGTTTATTTTAATAGCCACTTTAACATGAAATTGTTGTTAAATTGCGGTACTTGCGGTGAACTAATACCACTGACAGTCAGTAGTATCCTGTAAATATAAAAAAGATATATCCCAGGAAATGAGGATATACCACTACATCAAAAATTTACACCATTACTAACTTCCTATCTTCAATTTTTCTCCAAATCAGTCTGTTACTTGTCAAGATCCCAACATTGTCAAATTTTATATTTCTATCGTCTAAGGCATTTTGTACCATATCAATCCACCTATATCTTGGTTTTCCTCTGGGTTGTTTTCCTGCCAACCTGGCAGAGAACACTTGCTTTGCTAATCTTTCCTCTCCCATTCTGTTTAAGTGACCATGCCACCTGAGATTAGCTCTACTAATGCATTCCTGGATGCTGGCAATGTCAAGTTCTTTCCTAATATCTTTGTTTTTAATATGATATTGCCATTGATGCCATCTGTTCACGCCTCTAATCTTTCTCAAGACTCTCATATCTGTGGTCTCTAGTCTTTGGTCAAGTGTTTTAGTTCTGACCCAACTCTCGGATCCATAAGTTAAAATTGGTTTGAACACCGTCTTGTATACAGCTAATTTAGTGTTCCGACTAATTTCTCTCTTATTCCATATGAATTTATTCATCTGACTTCCTACCATACCAGCTTTGTTGATTCTGTTGTCTATTTCCATATTTAATTTACCATCTTCACTAAAAATCGTGCCTAAGTAGCTGAAATGTTTTACTTGTTCTACAGGTTCTTCGTTCGCAATGCAGTTGACATTTTCAATGATTCTGCCTATTTTCATTGTATTCAGACTTGTAGCACATTTATTTAGAAGTATAACATTGTCTGCATAAAGCAAAGAGCTGACATTAACATCTCCAATTTTGATATCAGGTTTAATACCACTTTCCTTCATAATGTGGTCCATATAGATAATGAATAACAGAGGGGATAATGTACATCCCTGTCTCACACCAGATTTAACATAAACCACTTTCGTGTACTTCCTTCAATTCTCCATATCTCTGGGAGTATTAGGCCTTGATCTCTTTAAGGTTGACAGTAGAACAGGCGACCGTGGCTGCTTCTTTGAAAATTCTTGAATGGTAAACTTCCTCTAAGAAAGGGGGAACAACTTTTGTCCCACTTGATGACATTGTTAGTTGTAGAGAAATGAGACGATAGGCCAGAAATGTCCTGTCTGTTGTTTTTGACATTGCCAATGTGACAAAAGTTGTTCCCCTTAGTTAGAGGAAGATTACCATTCAAGAATTTTCAAAGAAGCAGCCACAGCCGCCAGAAATCAAGGCCTAATACTCCCAGAGATATGGAACACCCTAATCAAATCTTTAAAATCAAAAGAAATTAACTTTAATACAAACTACAGAAAGTTCCTTACAACAGCTAGCTAATCTTGTACATGCGATACGTGTTTCACGCACGTTCGATACTATTTTATTTGTAATTATTCTTGTCAGTTTTATAGTTACACATAATTGTGAGATTGTTTCAGCCTTTATCTAAGTGGGCTGAAGATGCCAACAGTTAAATTTTGGTGAAACTAGTTTTAATAAAATTGATCAACACTTGATCTGTAAACCAAAATATTATACTAATTCTCATCATCAAGAAAATAAACCTTCATTATAAATACAGATCTTTGTTATATTCCCATGAATTTTCAATTATTCGTCATAAAGTGAAGATCTGATCCTGACAACCTCTATTTGTCCTGAATCCAGCTTGTTCTTCACCAAGTTTTTCTTCCACAATCCTTCTCAAACGTTTCTCAAGTATACTTGCAAAAATCTTACCAGGAACACTCAGTAGGGAAATACCTTTATAATTCTCACATTCAGTTTTATTTTCCCTTTTTATATATGGGTACTATGAGAGCTCTACTCCAATCTTCCAGGCCTTCTGAACTATGCAGTGCAGCCACTGTAAGACTTTTATACCACCATACTTCAGCATTTCTGACCGAATATGATCTACTCCAGCTTCCTTTGCACATTTCAAGCCTTTGATGGCTTTTTCTACTTCAAGTATGGATATGTATTCCTGACTGCATACTTGGTCAGTGTTTTTTACCACTGTGCTGTCATCACTGTTTGTTTCATTTAGCAGTTTTTCAAAGTAATTACTCCATACCTCAAGGATATTTTTTTCTCTTGTTTTCATGTCACCTTTATCATCTCTAACTCCTTTTACATCACTCTTTCCTCCATTCTTAAGCATCTTCAACAGCCTCCAGAATATTTTGCTGCCTTCTTGATATTTATTTTCTATATTTTTGCCAAAGGCCTCCCATGACTTTTGTTTAGCTAGTTTTACACAGTGTTTAGCTTTCTTACATTTGTCCCTGTATTCTCTAAGAGCACAAGCTGACTTATTTGCCAGGAACTTTTGATATGCTTTCTTCTTTTCCTTCACTGCCTCTTTAACTTCCTGTGTCCACCATGGAGTTCTGATTTTTCTATCCCTGCAGACAACCTCCCACATGCCTCTCTGGCTAAATCAATCGGTGTTTTCTTAAAGGAACCAAACCAAAGTTTGGTTTCTGTTCTCAAACTCTTTCATTTTTCTTTAATAATCTTTGTGTATTTTAGTCTACAGTTCACATCTGAGAGCTGCTCAACTTTTATTCGCTTTAAAACTTTATTATATGTCATTCTTTTCAAAATGAAATTCAATTTTATCCTGCTCAAGACTAAATAGTGATCACTTCCAATTTCAAATCCTCTGTACACTCTGGTGTCCTGCACCAGGGAGAAAACATCACTATCAACAATAACATAGTCAATGAGACTTTCCTTATTCCTTGCCTCTTCTATCCATGTGAATTTGTGCACATTTTTATGTCGGAACATGGTGTTAGTAATAACCAGTCCATGTCCTGAGCAGAAATCCAACAGGTATTTGCCATTATTATTAGCTTTACTCTTTTCTCCAAATTTTCCCAAAATATTTTTGTATATTTCACAATCATTTCCCACTCTGCTATTTAGATCCCCGTCAAGGACCAACTTTTCATTTTTCATTGTGTCAGTTGCTTTCTCTAAAGTCTCAAAAAATTTCTTCATATCTACCTTAGTAGAACCTTCTGTGGGACCATAGGCACAAATAAGTCTCATTGTCCAGTTCCCCATTCTCATATTTGCCAACATCATTCTACTTGACACTGCCTGCCATTCAAGAAGATTAGCCTCTTATTTTGTGTTGAATACTATGGCTACGCCTTCTTTACCTTGATTGTAATTGCCTGAATATAACATTTTGTATTTATTGCTCAGAAAGATCCACCATTTTTTGTCTTTTTTGTTTCAGTTACCCCTATTATGTCGATCTGGTACTTATCTAATTCCTCAGCCAGCTCCATTTCTTTGCCGTTCAGGCTTCTTATGCTGATAGTACCGATCTTTAACTCTGGTGATATTGAGTTGGGGTGTGCTTTCAGATTTGTTCCAGTAGCTGGCTTTTCGCTGTTCTCCCTAGTTCCTTGGCGAAAACAAAGGGGGCTTTGTTTAACCGGACGACGCCCCAGCTGGCATGAAATTCTGTCATGTTGTATCATCATTCTGTGTTTTGGTTTAAGCCAATAAGAATACAATTTGGTTGGCTAAATCCCAAATTGCCAGCCCATCCTCATTTGTTCAGTATCCAGGTAGATACCCAACAGGGTGCATCACAAGAAGGTGAGGATTGAACATTATGTCAGAAGACCTGGTCGGTTCTCCACATTCCTTTAAAGGCTATGTGGAGGTCTCCTCTCAGTTATACAGCTTCGACCCTTAAGCACCCATTCCCAAGCACCAACTTCACTAATTGTCATTTTATCACAGTCCAAGGCAAATCAGTACGTTAACCCCTTAACGTACCAATTAAAAATCAGAAAGCGATTGTTTTTCTGCCAATTTTTTGGGCGAGGGTGATTTGCTGGATCAAATTCATCATTATTTGAAAAATAATGATGAATTTGTGCAAACGCAAATGAAATAGCCTATACACGGCGTTGGCAACTTTTCTTGGCTGAAAGGAAATTGTCACAAGATTGTTTAGCGTCTATATTCGGTTGTATTTATATGTGAAACAAAATTCAAAATCAATTTTGGTGCAATAAACAAAAGACATGTCACAGACGTCTTTGTATGTTAAGGGGTTAATTTGCTATACAGTAAACTCTCGATTTAATGGACTGATAGGTGTCTGTTAAATCGCAAATTTTTTTAAATAAAAATATCTGAAACATTATACTGCAATAACAAAAGAAAATTGTTTTACACACAATTTTCACACTTTTAAGAAAAGTTAATGTTTGATGCTCAGGCGCTTGGTTCAGGTAATCCTGCTTTGAAAAAACTATTGAGTTTTTTTTTTAACTTTTGAATTCTGTTTTTTTATAATTCCCTCCGTAAAATTATGAAAATGTGTGTAATAAAACTGCTGCAGAAAGTCACACCACACAACAAAAAAAAACAATTACTGTGCAATTGGTGTGATCATGTCCTAATCATTCACCGAACATGTTTTATGAGCATTGATTCATTTATGTCGGCTAAATTACTACAGTGTTTTTCTAACATATGATGGCCTATTTGCCCTAATTGGTTAAAAGCATTTTAAAATTAACAGGGTGTTAATTTTCAAAATTTTGTCCGTTAAATTGGGCGTTTACTGTATTTTAAGAGAATATCTCTCTCCTGGAAGGGTTTGGTATATCTCTTTTGGGCAGTAAGATGACCACATTTAGCATATCGTATTTCAAAGCAACATTAGGGTTGGTTAGGCTCTTAATTGATGGATCCCAATTGTCTTGATATCTGTTAGCACATTTGCAATTCCCAGAGTTAGGAAAAGCAAATTCAATCTTTTCAAAATTGCTTTTTACATTGGACTGTACATTGTCCATATTATTGTGGGGAAAATGTTTGTTTTCCCTAACAAATGACAACAAAATTATAAACATCCAGCAAGTTTTATATGATCTGTGAATTTCTTTAAATCTTATTAATATGAACTCTTTTCCATTAATTTATTATATGTATTTTTAAATATGTGAACATTGCCAGGTAGTAGTTTCTCATGATATAATTTAATAACTCTTTTGTATTAAATTAACTTAAAGAATATTTGAAATGTTGTAGCTACATTGATGAGGCATCTGGAGAAACTAGGGTACAGAAATACAAGTCAACTGAAACTGCATACATTTATCAAGTTAAATTACTTGGAAATGACAGTGGAACAGACGTTTTACAAAATATATGCATCACCTTTTGGATACCTGTAAGTCAACAAATTCTGTTTCTTAAATTCTTCATTAGGTTTTATTTATTTTTTTTATCTGAATCCCATGCATGAAAAGCTGTTAGCCTGTAGTACATTAGTACCATGGATGGAGTTAGGTAATGTGGAAGCCCTGCTCCACGGAACAAACATGGCACTTTTTCAATCTACTTCAGGCCTCCAGTAGTCAGGGTGGTGGTCTCACACCAGATAATGAAATTTATCTGTTATTTGAAAATGTTCACTTTTATGGTAGGATTCAAACCCATAACCTGTTGATTAGAAAGTGGGTATACTAACCACTAGCCCAACAGATACTCATCTCATTTTCCTTTTACCCTCTTTTACCTTACGGTGTCGGGGGTTTATTAATCATTGGACCTCAACCATTCAGAGGATAAGCCCTACAAAAAAGAGAGCTAATCAGAAATTATATTAGGGCATTTTAGTGTTCTAATCACTGTTTATAATGAGAAACTAGGAATTCCTCAGTTTATTCTGAAAGGTCACTTTTTTTTTCCCATACTACTACAGAAGGTTGGTTTTATGTACATATCAGTATCTTCTCAGCCGCCGCCTTAGGATTTTTCAAAGATCAAATCATTAATGGCTTTCTATCTTTTGTAGTGTAATTAAATGTTAAAAGATAGAAAGCCATTTATTAATTTAAAAGATCACTCCATTCCAGTTAATCTGACTAGTATATTACAACCCCTGAAAAAAAGTGGCTGATCAGTGTTATCACTAGAGTGACTGCAATATACTGGTATTTTTTGGAAAGGGTAACTTACAAACATTTTAGCATGCAAGAAATGAAAATTTTATGTACAAAGAAAATAAATTATCTGTATTAGAAAAAAGTAAGCGATCGCTGAGGAAACAAACAAAAATTCCCCAATATGCAAATCTCAATTGTTGACACACATGTAAAGCATAAAGAAAACATTTATAAGGAGTAGAATCGTGATTGCAAAATCTGAATTCTATCTACAGTGTTAAAAGATGGCCCCTGTAAAAGAACGTTTAAGCAATTTAAAAAACAATGATTGAATGTCTCAAAGACAATTGGCTTGATTACCAAATTGTGCTCAATGATGTACTGTATGTGACATTTGACTAATAGTGTAAAAAAAAAAAAACATGCCTTGAAGTGGACATCCACATGCCAACTCATGCAGACAGGACAGAAAAAAAACGGCGTTCAATATCTAAACAACTTAATGGCACACAGTGAAGGATTTCACTTTTGCAAAGCTAAAACAAAATCTTTTTTGACAAAGCATGTTTCCATCATTCAGGGTAAAGGAGGAATAACAAAATACTGAGCGTGGTGATTGGATATATATTTCCTGATCAAAGAATAATCTCATATTTTTTTCTTCAGTGTTTCATTTCCATTCACCTAATTTCTAGTTAAAAGTAACTATAAAATTTTTTTGTAATAAATTTTATTTCTTAATCATTTTTATATTTGATAACTGTTCAAATTGAACAAAAATAAATCCTGATATACATAGTGTGTTACAGTCATTGATCAGATGCTTTTTTGCCAGGGGTTGTATTTTCTTTATCAAAAATTCTGACATATGTGAAAATAATTCATTTATTTGAAATGTGACAACAGATCACTATATTAATGATGATTTTATTCACCATATTTTGTTCCTGAAATCAGTGTAATGGAACAAGAGAATGTATGGTCTTTCATTATACTGACAATATTGCTTTTGCACTTTTTTTCATGCACACATTTGAAAGCATGATGATCCATTATATAGATCATGCTTCAATTTAAGAAATGGATTTTATTGTTTTATGAAACAACAAATGGTGTTAAATTGTGCTACTTGCTTTCTAATATGAGACATTTTTAAATATCAAAAACTTATGGTCAGTAATATTTTAGTAACATCTCAGTTGATTTCAATTTTTAGTTTGATATTGCAACAGATGATTCACTTTTTATAGGATGCTCTTTCACTAATAATATCTAATGCTTAACTGCTATGGACAGGATGTGATGAAAATGTATGAAGCCATATCCTATGCAGATTTGATTCAAAATTTATGCTCATTTTGAAGATTTTCCAATTGCATTCCCCCCCTGCTCCGGGAACAAAATTATAAATAACTGTCTAATTTTCTACTAATTCGAAAAGTTTCACTGAGAGTATTCCAAATCTATTACATCATTTTGAGAAAAGAAATAAAATTATATTGTTGGCAGTTGTTTTTAAAAACTATTCTCTTTTCAGTCTATTTCAGCCACTAACTTTTCCAATGTATTTCATTGTATATTTTCACTATGTAAATCGTTTATATTTATGCATAGAAAAGAAAATTTAGAGTTCAATGTTAGTTTTTTTCCTCCCTTAAAAAAGTCACACATTGGTACTTCTACTGTTTGCCATTTGTGGAATTATCTTTGTCTTAGAAATACTGGGTAATAATTCTCTCTGCCAAAGCAACTGGCTAAAAGCTTAGATTGCTCTTACTACTATTAAGAAATAACCTTACACTTCCCCAAAAGTCATGCTAAGAGCCCAAGCAATATGTATCAGTAATTATTTCTTTTGTAGGCTGATGCAGTGACAAAGTATGTGATCAAATCACTCTTATGATCACATACTTTCTTAAGTTATAATAATCGCCGTTTCAGCTTTATTATTAAAAATGTGCAAATTATTCAATACATTTATCTTGGAAAGAAAGGGAGGGGGATTGAATGCCTGTGTTATGTAGGCATTCAACTTTTTGAGGGAGAATTTACTCACTATTTCCAATTATAATTTATTTTCAAACCATTCATGAGAGAATGGTAAATCACTTGGGAAGCCTGTGCTTATACATTTTTAATGTAAAATACTAGTAAAAATATAGCTACTTCAAATATGCAGTAGCAAAATACATTGTATTTTTTCCCCCCCTTCATTGTACATGATTGTAAATAAAATTAGATTCTGAAACAATGCCCTTTCTAAAAAAAAAGAAATACAGTGCATAATGTTTTTGTTAACTGAACATTGGAAATAATTATAAGAATAACATTAATATTAATTTAGTTGCATTTTATGCAGAGAGCTTAGCTAATACATAATTGGTTTTCAGAGTTTGGTTTTATTTGTAGTGTACAATTCTTGGAAATGGAAGGAGGTTTGAGAGTATTGCAGATAATATTATACAAGTGCACCACCAATTTTCTAGCAACCTTTTATCCAAGAGACTTGACAGATTAGCAGTTTTGCCAGACCAACAGAGGTCATGTAATAACAGTTCATCAGTACACATCTTACCCTAATTATACATCTTCCATGTCTCTAAAGCATCACAGACCATTAGAACCTTACGTTTATTGTTTAAATTAAATGAAATACATCAGTATAAATAATACCGTACAAGTGGTATGGACTAGTGAGTTAGCCAGTTTCATACAAAGGTGGAACGGTTGTCCTCCTGGAAACTTGTAATCTGGTTTCATTACTCAAAACAGACATAATACACTGTTCTCATAGCCTGGGTTTCTATGGCTAGCAATCCAAAACAACCAACCGCCATCACTGTAAAATTTTATGGATGGTGGGGAAAGAATGAGAGGGCATCCTTGAAAATTGAGAATGAATGCCATCGAGAAGTGGGTGGGAGCTAGATTTTTCTCCCATAGAATAGTGTGCAATTGGAAGCAATGAGTGCAAATGAGTTCAAGAACAGATATGATATCTGGTACAGGTAATGCGTGGCATCTCTCGATGAGTCCCTGACTCCTTGGATGTCAAAAGTACCTTTGAATTTATTTTATTAAATAATTTATTTCTTTGAGAACTAAAAATATATATATGTTCTGTCGTTTCTTTTTCTAGGCCGATGCAAGATTTACTTGCAACAACTGATTGCAATAATTTTCTGTGAGAAATATGAGAAACTTCTCTTATTTTGTCATATTATTAACAGCAAACTCTATGATGTCTATTTAATATTACAGCTATACTGCATATACCATACTATAAAGAACTACATGTAGCATGCTAGTTAGTAGCGCTGACTCCAAGACAGCAACATATGGAAGCTAATCTGGTTACAATATATCCTGAGTAGGAAGGATTATCACACCTCTTCATGTCGATACCTTTTTTTATCAGAAAGAAAGTGATACAAAAAGAAAATATAGTCGGAATGCTTGAGGACTGAGGTTCCTTATTATGTAATTTGAAATAGAATTAGAACCACAAGATGATAGATGCATATCTTCTAGTCTCAAAAATAAAAATGTGAACAAGCGAAAGCTGTTAACACTAAAAGAAACCCTACAAACCAAGAAATTTTAAAAGTAGACTTATTACATCTTATAATAAGTATACTTTAAAACACTACCACTTCTGTCCCCTATGGTAGCATGGTTTTTTTCTCCCTCCTGAAAAATAGACACACGAAACAATGTAGATAGGATAAACCACTCCTGTCATAAACAGTATCAGGTTTCTGATAAGCTATTGAGCATAACATGAAAAATATAGCTTATATCATTCCAGCAGTTAGAATTGGAAAATAGTGATTAAACCTGTCCTTACACCCATTCAAACTATCTGGTATTTATAGTCTATGTAGACTGCATTAAACTTCATATTAATATTATTAGTGGAAATCAACTTTTATTCTCATTAGTGAACCTGTAGGAAAGGTGTCATATTATGATGAAGATTGGCAATTAAATTTGGAAATAGATATTAAAATAATTAAGGGTAATATACTTTGGAGGTAGTGAATAAATTCACATGCATAAAGGGAGAAAAAAATGAGCAAAGAGACAAAGCTGTTAGTATTCTAATCAGTTTTAACATATGGATCTCAGGACTGAGTAAGAAATAACAGTTAATCCACAGATATGAGGAAAATTAGAAGAGTAAACAAAGGGTTATCTGATTGTCGAATATTAAAAATGAAGATCTCAGAAAAGACCTTGACATTAATATTCAGTAATGTATAATTATTATGTGAAAGGCATACATTGACCATTATTCATACTTTGCCTGTCATATTATTCAATAACAAAGCTCTCATTCCCATGCTAACAACATTCTTACAACTTCCTAGTGTGGCTCCTTGTTCACTCCTATCTGGTTATGTATTGAAAAAATTTTTTCAGAAGCTCCTCTATAAAGCCCCTTTCCATGCCTTCCCTCTTTTCAGCCCATCAACTAAACACTGTAACCCAGAACCCTTCAGTCTATCCTTGCTGGAAGCACTCCACAAACCAGCACCATTTTAGTCACTTGCGTTTAGATTCTCTCCACCAATTCCACAAGAAACCTAGGCAACAAAATCTGTACAGTGTTCCAGAAGTGCTTGTTTCAAAACATTATTAAGAAAGAGAGAATAATCCCTGGTTGTTAGTGTGTTTTGTGATCGAAGTGATCCTTAGAGCTATTTTGCTTACTTTGTGATGTGTTCTCTGAACTTCAACTCTCTGTGCACTATCACTTTCATCTTTTGTGGTGCCCACTTTTTTTTCATCCCAGGCATGACTTCAAGGCAGTACTCATTAAGCTTATTGTTCCATAATCAGCACATTTCATATGTAACTAAATTTGATGCTTTATTTTTCTTTAATTTTTGGGTGCATTTCTTACACTTTCATTTAGAGCTAAAGGGACTTTTTTTTTTGTTCACATTTTTAAGGTATTGAATTATTTCTGCCAACATTCACCCCTTTTTCATAGATTTCAGTTGTTTGCAAAATCAACCCTTTTTACATTTGCCTTTCAGCTTCATCTTCTTTGCCTCTCTGCATCTTACCTGTCCCTTTTTTTTTTTAATTAATTTCATAATTTTATCAACCATCCATTCCTTTCTTTTTTTCCTGTGTTTTGACCCACATGGACAGAGTTTTCCTTAAACAATTAATCCCTGAAGTTTGACAGAAAACCTGTAGTATTATGTATGCTTTCAACAAGTTGTTTCATTATTATATTTAGAAGGGAAAAAACTTGAAAGACTGAAATAATTTGCAAAACCACTGTTAATCATCCATTACTGTTTAATTTATTACACAGCGAAATCCTATTATTGGAGATAAATTTGCAAGCAGACATGGTCAGAAAGGTATATGTAGCAATAAGTGGCCAGTGGAAAATATGCCATTCACAACAGATGGTTTAACTCCAGATATTATATTTAATCCCCATGGATTTCCTTCTCGTATGACAATTGGTGAGTAAAGGTCGATAAATGTTATAGTTAAATTATTTTGAATAATGTAAGTATATATAATAGTCAAAAATAAAGGAATTGGGTGACTTGTGTTAAATAACTTAATCTTTAATTGTAGAATTTTCGCCTATGTATCAAAAGCATCTTTGGTACAGAAATGGAACAGTATAATATACAATTTGATTCTTAAAAGCTCTAGCAATAGCTTTAGTAAGATAACAAAATGGTCACCCAATTCTTAATTAAATATTGTTACCTTTTTCATTCTGCTAATCAGGTCTGTTTAAGAATAATGAAGTAATGTTTCACAAGTTTTCTTTATAAAGAATCTCTTCTTATGTAGGATTTTAATCTTATTCCAGAGCGACAGCATGTTAAAGCTGAAGATTTGTGTGTAAGACATGTTCCCTCAACAGACAAAGGCAGAGCTTCCACATTGTGCAAAATAAGACAAACCACTAGATCAACACCTAGAAAATTAAGTAGAGAAAGCTAGGAATTTTTTGGATAGGATGAAATACAAATGTTGAGAGCAATTGAAATTTTTACAATGTGTTCAGATATTCCTTTAACATAAGGCAGCAGTGGAGTAAGTTCAATTTCTTTTTGAGCAGAAGGGGCAGGAATTCAATAACAGTTGAAAGCTTTATTAATAAAGACTTCACTGACATTGTTTGACAAGAATTTTGGTTTGCTATAATGCAATAAGTTATCAATAGAATATGAAGCATGGGCATGAAATATTTTTTTTATAACTCCATGAATATAATGGTCTGTATGACACTTCTTTCTAAATGCTGAGAATTGTAAACTGTTGTCCAGTCGATGAAGAATTACCACATCCAAACAGGATGGTTGGTTGTTTCTTCTTTTTCTAAAGTGAATTATATTCATGGGTTGAGCTATATTTATTTTGGATACAAAATTTTCAAAATCAGGAGAACATTTGTAATTGCAAAGATATTGTTACCGTACCTGTACCAAAGTGTAGATGTAGGAAAAATATTGTTGAGAAGATGTTATTTAAATTGTTCCATAAAGTAGTTAGCCAATGTACGAAAAAGAGCACTTCTCACCTCTTTCTCCTACAGAGAAGAGTATATAATTCATTTTATACTCTTAATGTTAAAATATCCAAAGCGACTAACAAAATAAAATTTAAAAAAAGTTTAACAATATCAGAGACCTCAAATAGAGATATCATAAATGTTGCTGAACTCCAAAGTGCTCTTAATATGAGCGAAAGATTTTCCTGTAAAAGTATAGTTGACAAATACATAACGTTTGATTGTATTGTTTGTCCTAACATATTGGGACAAACAATACAATCAAACACCAGGCATTAAAAAGGAATATCAGGTTTGTGGATGTGCATTAAAGGTCTTAAAGGGGAAAAAAAAATTAAATAATCATATCAGCTGGAGACATTGTCAATGATATTAGGTTATATTTTTCTGGCTAGCTGTGTGATCCGAAGAGAGCATGGTAGAGTATTAATCGAGAGGTAGTGGCAGTCTTGGAAGGAACAGAATGTACGTACCTATCTATAGAATGAAAAAAAATCCATCAGAGACACGATCTTTTGAAGTGTTACGTAAAGTAATTAACAAATATGGGAGAAACACTTCCCATTGCTGTACCTTCAATTTGTACCATTTATTTGGAAATCAAAATCTTACTTTCTAACTACTTGACAGAACTTTTGCATGTGTTCTCCTCAATGATATTTCTCCCTTACACTTTGGTACAGGTATGTCTGCATCCTTGCAATTTGAAATGATAACTCATTTAGAAAATTTCATATCTACAATAAATACCATTCAGTCCAGAATATAGTTCATGCTTCTTAGTGTTTTGGAAGTAAAGTTGCACAGGCTTTTATATTCATACAGAGTTACACCTATACCAAAAAACTTGTACTGTTGAGACCTGGTGCTCATACATAAAGAATTGCATTGTATCAAACCAAACTTCTTGTTAAATGGCTTTGGTGACTTTATTAACAAAGCTTTCTTTTTTTATAAATTTCCTGCCTCTTGTTAAAGAACATATTGCAAATCTTTTAAAGTGTCTTAACATCTGTGTGGCATTTTGTCCTATCAGGAAAATTTTCCCCCTTTCTTTCTTCACCTAAAGGCAAGCTTCCTTGCTCTTGCAACTTGTTTTACTTTGGACAATGTCCATTATACACAAAGTTTATTTCGTATAAAGGAGATAGCAGATTGAAAAAGAACTAATCTTTCTTAATTATATATATATATATTTTTTTTTTAATTAGAAATTCACAGACCATTTTGTTAGCTTCCTAAAGCTATTGTGGCACATTCAAGAATCTTTCCATTATGATGTTTCATTTCTGTACTGAAGATGCCTTTGACATGAGTGAAAATTCTATCATTAAAGATTAATTTATTTATTTCTTTTATTAATTGACTTTTCCTGATATGGATCCTGAGTGAAGTAAATCGTGAATCATTTAGCACTGTAACCAGGATTAATTTAGAAAGCTAATACTAATGCAAATTTAATCTGTTATATTATTTGTCACATCATATATTGATTCCAATCTTCATTAATAACTTAATCAGTTCATCTAGATCTTGTTATTCCTCTTTTCATAATCTTTCCTCTCCTATTCTCTTACACATGTTAAGATATTAGAATATAACTTAATTTTTAATATGATTCTGCCATTGATCTGTTTAAGCCAGAGATTTTTTCCCAGAACTGGCATGTGTTCTGTATTCTTATCTTTTAGTGGTTCCCAACAAGAGAATGTAAACATATAGTACCTGAGTAGCATGGATTGTCTAAGGATTTTTGTGCCTGTCTTTGTATTTAGAACCTCTTCTCTAAAGAACAAACATTAAACTTTTTCAAGTCTCCAATAAATAGGGCAGTGGTCTCATGTGATTCATTTCTCACCTATCGATAAACATCAATGTTCACAACAGGATTTGAACCAGAAAGTTTCTAGTTGGAGAGAAGGTACGTTAACCACTTGACAGTCTTTTGTAATTCGACATAATGTAAGTTAAAATTGATTTGAACACTGTCTTGCATAATGCTAATTTCTCTCTTATTCCACTGGCTATCTCACCATACAAGCTTTGTATATTCTGTTATGTATTTCCAATCTTCATTAAAAATTGCCCTAAATAGGCAAAAAAAAAATTTTTTTTTCTTGTTCTGTAGATTTGCCATTAAGTGTGCAGTTGATGTTTTCATGGTTTTTGTCCTTTTAAGTGCAAAATTTGCTGCACCAGATTATCCAGTTTTATTAAAGGATATCTTGAATTTATGCAGGAGTGCAATTTCATATGCATAAAGTAAAGAGCTCAGTTAAACATGGAAATATTAAAGATTGATTTCTAAAGCTACTTCTTTACCACGATTCACTGTTCCTCACGTATATCATTTTATAGTTTTTATCTAGTAATAGCTAATCAGCCCTTGGTAACAACAATTACATCAACATGGTACTTCTGTTAGTTTTACTTGTTTCTTCATTGATACTTCAATAATAAATTTAGTTTAATCCTTTATCCAAGTGACTGGGGTAAGGTGGAGCAAGCTAACATCACTCCTATCTCATTATCTCCCATAATGCAAAACACATCTCCTTGCAGATATGTATAATGTTATGCATTAAGGGAAGGGCAACTACCCAGACAAGTTTCGACCTTTATTGAAGTCTCTTCAATAAGTCCTGAAGATACTTTCAGGCACAAACTTTGTTTGCTCACACTTGGATAAAGCATTAAACTAAATTTATTATAGTTAGATGTTGAAAGTTTATTTTTCACTTGTTTTCTCTAAATCCAGAGTAATTTAATACAAAGGTGGCACACCGTTTGGCAACTCCTATAGGTAGAGATGACCTTGCTAATGCTTCTGCCTGGTATCTCCACTTGGGCCTGGCTCCCACTGAAGAGACCTCAATAAAGGTCGAAACTAGTCTGGCTAGTGACCTTTCCCTTAATGCATAATATTATACATATCCGCAAGGAGATGTGTTTTGCATTATGGGAGATACTGAGATAGGTGTGATGTTAGCTTGCTCCACCTTTGCAACGAGTTGTCCAGTGTTGTACCACCTTACCCCAGTCCTGAAGATACTTTCAGGTGCAAACTTTGTTTCCTCACACTTGGATAAAGGATTAAACAAAATTTATTATAGTCTAACCAAGTGAAAAATAAACTTTCAACATTGATACTTCAATAGTAAATAAGTAGTCTTGTGCCTGTCTTAAACATCAATAGAAATTAAGTCTGTACCAGTAGCTGACTTTTCACTGTTTCATCCTTATTCTGTAACAAAAACAGTTGTCTTCTTTAGCTGTCCAACCCCCCCCCCCCAATCTGGTATTAAATTTCAATTCAAGGTACTGTCATTTTGTTTTTGCTTTAAGCTAATAAAGAATTAGTTTTGCCAGCTTATCCTCATTTGTTCAGCATGAATGGCTAATGATTAAACCGTGAGAAGGCAAAGATGGGGACCGAAGCCCTGTTCAGTTTTGTGTATTTAGTACAGTATATGTGGAAGTCTCCTGTTGCATATTTAGTTTTTCCTTGAAAGGAAACAATTCATGTAAAAATATAGCCAACTTAGTGTATTACATTTTATCATGTATTATTGTGAAGAATAATGCATTCACCACTTCATATTTTTGGGGAGCTTAAAAAAAAAGCCATGACTTGGTCACTAAATTATTTTATCTATCTTCATCAAATAGGTAAGTTTATGCAACCCTCATTACTAGCATCTTACTGTTGGAGGTATTCTGCATCATCCTCATTTCTGTACAGAATCAGAATAGTTGAATCTAGTGTGTATAAAATCTCTGGAATCCTTAAAAACATTTAAGGGTTCTGTACAGATCTGGATTTCTCTATTATAAATATCAGTTTGAATGACAGAAATTATCATCAGCCATCTTCCAGATGACTTGAGCCCATCTATGGCAGCCACAGTATGAAGTCCACTAAATTATCCAGTTTTATATCTGTACATGTCACTACTACTAATTTCATGGTGGGAAAATCTAATCTTACACCTCATAGTGACTAACTCAAATATATGAATATTCACCATAAGCCTTCTCCTAGATTTTTACTATTTATACACAAATGCATAACATTAACCGACTGATTAACATTGTTAAATTAATTTTAAAGTTATATAAATTCAAATCTGATACCTATTGCAAATACATTCTGCACATTACTAAAAAAAAAAGATGCTGTCCAGTAGAACTTGGTTTAGCCATGTTCAAAAACCTGCACTTAGCAGTTTTTTTGTGTGCGGTAAACTAACATCAGGTAACTCTTTTTTCCCTTTCCTATTATGTAAATTCATCTTGCTAACCAACTGTTTCTCATAACTATTGATATAATCCTTCCACATATGTTGTGAATCTTTTTTGTAACGCATTTAATTTTCTTGACATTCATTAAATTCCTGATATGTGTCCTCAAAGGATGGTTTGTACAGGATACAACAGTAGTATATTACTATCAACAGCTTTCCTCCAGAGTAATCTGTCAGATCATATACACTATGTTGACAAAAGTATTTGGACACCTTGTCATGAGAAGACTGAGTTAGTCACAATGTCTCTCCATCTTTTGTTTCAGCAGTGGCCAAATCCAAAGTGAGTCTGGTCAACTGTCTTGGGCATCTCTTTTCTTTGTCATTTTCAAGTCTTGAAATGTGACTGAAATATTTCAGTCACATAGCTGCCTCATTATATTTTCATTAGACCTTTTGTCCATATCTTTTTTGCTGAGTGTCCAAGATTCAGCACCATAAATGAAATTGAAGATGCCAAGCTATTGACCAGTCTTGATTTAGTGGCAATAGAGATGTTTCTTCTGTCTTTCCATATTTTCTGCAATTTCACCATTGCTAACCTTGGCATGGTAATTCTTCTTTTAATTTCTGTTTGACATCTACTCTAATAAGCATCAAGAGCCCCAAGGTAAATGAATTCATCCACCTTCTCGAAGTCAATGTTGTGGACAAAATTGTCATTTTCATCTGTGACCATGTATTTTGTTTTATCACGATTAATTCTTAAACCATATTTCAGACTTTCCCATTCAACTCTTTTAATGAGGGACTTTAGTTCTCCTTTGCTGCTGGCAATAAAAATGATATCCACCAACTGAGAAATCATTATTGTGTCTATTAAGTGCCTTTCTCATAATGTATTCTACATAAAGATTGTATATGGGGGAGTATGCATCCTTTTTTTGCAGAAACAAACCAGTCTTGGACATGAGCAGCATGGCATGGAGCATTGTTGTTGTGCTGAAACATGCAACGGTCACTGCCAAAATACTTCCAAGGCATCAGAAGCATGAAGTTAGTTGTCCAGGATGTCCTAGTTTTGGGCACATCCACCAAACTTGCAGTTCTGCCAGAATCATTTTCTGGGTAATCTCCAAATCCAAACAACTATCAGAGTGAAACATTTGGAAGCATGATTCATTGCTCCACAGAACCCTTTTCCAATCATCTATGATGTTAAAGACACCAATCCAAATATTGTTTGCCATTGAGAAGGTTGATGTGTGGCTTCTTGTAGATAAGCTTATACGTTGGTAACACATGACTATTAAATTATTTCTCTCTTATTCCATATAAATGTTTATTTAGTGATTCTCTGCAAATTCAACTGCATTAAATGTGGAAATAGGCAACTGAAGTTTTCTGTGTTCTTGCCATATTTGTTGGGAATCATGCAAACTTGTGCAGGATTTATTTAAGAGTATTCCATCATGTGCATAAAGAGCTGAAGATACCATCAGAAGTTTTAATGCTAATTTGTTTAATGTGATCTATATAGATGATGAATAACAGTGGAGATGGGCTGATGTAAGACCAGAATACACGCTGACTTGCAACTTAAATGTAGATTGTGTATCGCTTGATATAATGTTTCATTTACACTATATAGTAGTGGTGTTTTGGCACCTTGTCATGTCTTTTCTAGATTCCTGTGATGTTTGAACACACAACTTGTTCATCTCCACAGTATTTCTTGGTATCTTCTTGAAGTAAGCTTGCATAAATCTTATTTGGAACACATAATAGGGAATTAGTCTTTAATTCTCATGTGCAGCTTTATTTTCCTTTTTATGCATTGATACAATAAAGGAACATTACTCCAGTTATATGATCATGCTTTGCAACCAGTGTAAAACTTTTATAAATCCATACCTGAGCATTTTTGGTTGAATATCATCTACTCCAGCAGACTTTCCACAAAATTATACATTCTTCTATCACCTTGATATCTTTATCAGTATTCCCTTTCATTTCTAAGTTGTTTTTTCAGTTAGTAGTCTTCAAAACATTTTCTGAATTATTTATTCTAGACTAAATAATTAATATATGATTTGCTTCACATTAAAGATAAAATCATTTCTATGGAATTAACTAAGTATTTGTTGTATGTGAATATCACAGAGAATTCTTTCTATATATATAAAATTTATATTAAGAGGGAAAAAATTTCTCTTGAACTCTTGCAAGGGAAGTATTTTTACTGTCATTATAAATAGTGATGATTTTAATATTATAAATATTTTCTAATTGTGTTCATAGTTTACACGCAGTAATGTTCTTATATGATACTGCATAGAACATTGAATTGTGTAATGTAACTAGAGCTTAAAACTATATAGCAATCCCTTTTATTTTCAAAACTATACTTACATATTATTGCTACTTTTAAGGTATGATGATTGAAAGCATGGCTGGAAAATCAGCAGCTCTCCATGGATTAGTTCACAGTGCAACTCCATTTGAATTTTCTGAATCAAATTCAGCTGTTGAATACTTTGGAAAACTTCTGGAAGCTGGTAAGTTATTTTCCATTAATTATAATGAAAATAAACCTCAAAGCAAAAGTTACCAATATTACTTCAGCTGTAGCACCATTTGAGTAGTGATTATTGTATCACTGAATTCTATATTTATTTAACTGTATAATTTTAGCTAAAATGCACTTTTTTTTTTAAGTATGGAAAATTTAATTTCCAAGTTGGAGCTGCTGTTATTTGGCTAATTTAGTAGAAAAATACCGAATTAGATATATCATTCATGGTAAATTAGTATGACTACTAATGCATTGCCTATTGTAATCATCCTGCTACAGTATTGAAATTTATAATGCCAATATGTGTTTGATTTTATCACTATCACAATATAATGTTGTCAAAGTTCAGAAATTAGTAGATATATAATGGGTTCATTCTCTTGCAGAACCAAAAAGAACAATTATTATGTAAATTTTCTCCTGTTACTTAAACAGTTCTTTAATGATTAAAGTGATCAAGCAGTTTCATAAATATTTCAGAGAAATACTAAGGATGAATTAATTATACTTATAAGAATTAAAATACAGAAAAGGCATTTTAAAGTTACTTTGAGTTGCATCCATAAAATAACCTTTCATGTAGTTAGAGTACTGTGTACATGATCTAGAAACCCAACATGGGACTTTTTTTTTTTGAAGATAAGCAGAAGTGCTAGTGGTTGCAACCTGGACAGTGAAATTATATTCTGCCTTAAGGCATTCAAACAACCCGTAGCCTGTTGATTGGAGAGCAAGTACACTTAACCAATCAGTCCATAAGATGCATACGTTAGTATTGTGTAAACCCTGCTAGAGGACCACTCATTGAACTTTTCAAACATTCAATAAGCAGGGTGAATACAGAATGCTGCTGCAGTTGTGATACTGGAGCATGAAGATAGCTACTGCTTGTCTTTAACTACCTACTAGATGGATATTGAAAAAAAACCTTACAGAATGTCGTGCTAGCTCAGTTATCACCTGGAGACATGGTGAAAATGTGCATTTTGGCTGAGATATAGATTTGTGATCCAAACGTTAGATAATTTTATCAACATGGAGAAAACCTCTTTCTTTAATCAGGTACTCATGAAGGAAGACAAGAATGGGTTGGTTTTCTGATTTAAAAAAAATCAAGCACTGTATCATTTACATTAAACATGTGAATGGTGGACTTAGTGGCTTACCCTCGATAGTCATTAAAGAGATGCACTTCCTGATCATTATGAGGTTGTTGTTGCATATACCATACCAAGTCATTAACCTGATGTTATATTTTTTTTACAGCACCTGCAATGGTTTATACCACCAATATCTAAATTTATTATTCTTTTAAGATCAATAATTCCCCAAATTATTAAAACCGTATTCTGATTTATTACAGTCTTATTTTTCTGGATTCCTTTGTAAGGGAGTGCTAAATTTTGTGAACCTTAGGAGGATCAACAAGCATCTATTTTTAACTCAAAAGCAAATAAGATAAGTATGTCCTAACTCATGAGGCTTCAGTATAAATTTCCAAAGTTTACCTTACTTAAGAAAACACTGTTAGGAATAGTTTCAAAGTTTCGTTTCCAGAATACTATTTTTTCCTTCTCTCAGAGTAATAGTTTACTGCAGAGATTCTTAAAATTGTGGTCAAGAACATTTACAGAAGCCTTTATAAATTTCTCGCTTACAATTTATATCTATGTCTTCAATTCAAAATGTGTGTTTTAGCAACAATAGTCTAATCCTTTTTAAGTCATTTCAGTGGCCTTCTTAGTTTTATTTGTGGTCATTCGTTGTTTGAAATAGTTTCAGATAAATGAATTTGATCTCTATGTTCCATTCCCAATCTCCACAATAAAACATTTACAGCTGTTGCTCCCTGGATACGTACACCTTGCTTCAAACTGCCAGTTTAATTTAATGGAATTCTTATTGTACAAATAAGATCTTCACTTAAATACAGATCTTTGTTATAAAGTTTTATCGATCTGGAAAAGGCATATGACAAGGTGCCAAGAGAGAAGCTATTCAATATACTACAGTTATATGGTGTTAATGGGACATTATATCAAGCAATAGCAATACTTAGTCTTTATTTGAGTTGAAGGAAGTACAAGATGATGGTTTAATGTGAAATCTGGTGTGAGACAAGGATGTATATTATTCCTCATCTATATGGATCACATTATGAAGGAAAGTGGTATTAAACCTGATATCAAAATTGGAGATGTTAATGTCAGCTCTTTGCTTTATACAGATGATGTTATACTTCTAAATAAATCTGCTACAAGTCTGCAAGATTCCCTGACTAAATTGAATAACTGCTGTAATAGATATGGTATGAAGGCTAGCAGTAATAAGACAAAGACAATGAAAATAGGCAGAATCGTTGAAAATGTCAACTGCATTGTGAACAGAGAACCTGTGGAACAAGTAAAATATTTTGGCTACTTAGGCAAGATTTTTAGTGAAGATGGTAAATTAAATATGGAAATAGACAATTGAATAAGAGAGAAATTAGTCAGAACACTAAATTAGCTGTGTTCAAACTAGTTTTAACTTATGGATCTGAGAGTTGGGTCAGAAGTAAAACACTTGACCAAAGACTAGAGACCGCAGATATGAGAAAGATTAAAAGCGTGAACAGATGGC
The DNA here is from genome assembly GCF_054136105.1 of Typopeltis vanoorti. Classification (NCBI taxonomy): domain Eukaryota; kingdom Metazoa; phylum Arthropoda; class Arachnida; order Uropygi; family Thelyphonidae; genus Typopeltis; species Typopeltis vanoorti. Next base: position 85,234,388 of record NC_143570.1, read on the forward strand.
AATATCACATTAAAAATGCAGATATTAGGAAAGACATTGTTAGCAGAGCTAATCTCAGGTGGTATGGTCACTTAAACAGAATGGACGAGGAAAGGTTAGCAAAACAAGTGTTCTCTGCCAGGAAAAAGATCCAGAGGAAAACCAAGATATGGGTGGATTGATACGGTACAAAGTGCTTTAAACGATATAGAAATATAAGATATGATAATGTTGGAGTCTTGACAAGTAACAGACTGATTTGGAGGAAAATTGCAGATAGGAAGTTAGTAATGATGTAAATTTTTTCTGTACATCCCTTGAGGGTGCATGGCAGAAATTTGTCATCAGATTCCTGCCATGAACACATATGTTTAGTTTTCTTACATTTGTCTCTGTATTCTCTAAGAGCAAACTTATTTGCCAGGAACTTTTTTCCTTTATTTCACATCCTATGTACACTCTGGTGTCCTGCACCAGGAAGAAAACATCACTATCAACAATAACATAGACAATGAGACTTTTCTTATTTCTTGCCTCTTCTCTCCATGTGAATTTGTGCACATTATGTTGGTAATAACCAGTCCATATACCGAGCAGAAATCCAACAGGTAATTGTCATTATTATTAGCTTTGCTCTTTTCTCCAAATTTTCCCATGTCTGACAATCATTTCCTACTCTGCTATTTAGGTCCCCAACAAGGACCAACTTTTCCTTTTTCATTGTGTCAGTTGCTTTCTCTAGAGTCTAAAAGAATTCCTCCACTTCCACCTTAGGACAACCTTCTGTGGGAGCATAAATACAAATAAGTCTCATTGTCCAGTTCCCCATTCTGATATTTGCCCACATCACTCTACTTGTGATTGCCTTCCATTCAAGAAGATTTGCCTCGTATTTAGTGTTAAATACTATGGCTACTCCTTTTCCTTGATTGTCATTGCCTGAATATAACATTTTGTATTTCTTGCTCAGAAAGATTTCACCAGTTTTTGTCTTTTTTGTTTCAGTCACCCCTATTATGTCGATCTGGTACTTATCTAATTCCTCAGCTAGCTCCATTTCTTTGCCATTCAGGCTTATAGTACTGATTTTTAACTCTGGTGATGTTGAGTTGGAGTGTGTTTTCAGATTTGTTCCAGTAGCTGACTTTTCACCGTTTTCCCTGGTGAAAACAACGGGGGCCTTGTTTAACCGGTCGACATGAAATTTTGTATTTTGGTTTAAGCGAACTTATCTATTTTTATGTGATTTCATAAACCTTGAAATAAGTGTTTAAATGAATAAATTCATCTTAACAAGAATGCAGAGTCACATGGTATGTATCAGCTATTACCCTATAAAGATGACTTGTTAAAATGGCTGAGATTTCCAAATGTCATTTAGTACAGTCCCTGGTTTCTGTTAAAGAGACTTGTGTGAACGGATTCTTTGAGAAATCTAAAGAATATAGATTACTTTACTTTTCTTTCATTTGCACTCAACTTCTCTGACATGCTCCTTCTTTATAAACCCTGAAAAAAAGCTACCAGTTGGATGTGATCAAAATTAGTTGGTGTAATTTTTTAAACTTTTTGTAAAAACAACTGCTATAATGAGGGGATAGTTAATTATCCCAATGTAATTCAGTCTCTTTCCAGTTTTTTTTATATGTAGGTCATTTAAAACGGAAAATGGGCCACATGTCTTAACATAAATCAGATACTCCACATCCATCTCAGAAACAACTTTGAGAGATTGGAACAGATATAGAGAAAATTTCTCCCTTTTGTACTTAGAAAAAACAAATAGGGTTCACTTCACAGAATGATCTCACTATAACAACACACTTTTCCCATAAAAATGGACCTGGCTTTCAGAGAAATCGATTGATTACATATTAATAAAAACTGTATAAACTCAGCATGAACTAGATCTTTCCCAAGAGCTGATATTGGAATTGACTATAATTTAGTCACTCAACATTTATGTTGAAATTATGATTTTGTTTTCTTTTGGATAACTTAAATCACATACCACTAAAGAACTGTTTAAAATAAATATTGCTTCATCTCTTTCTGAAATTACTCATGCTATGATCACCATAAAAGATTGATGAGTTTACTCTGTCTGTTCAGATATACTGAACAGACAGAGTAAAAAGGACATGAAGCTTGCAAAAATTAAGTGGTTCTCCAAAGAATGTGAAGAAATTGAGTATAGTCTTCAAAAGAATAACCGTAGGAAACAAGAAAGCCTTTTGCTTATAAGATAATTAGAGTTGAAATAAATGTTATTTCAACTCTATATCTATATCATGGATAAAGATCGTGAAAAAATATTAAAATAAACTATTCAATTGCCTAGGCAATAAAGATGGAAGATAAATTCAGGATATTACAACAATGCTCCGAAAACTAAACTATGTTCAAACTTACAAATACATTGCATGGGATTGACACACTAATTCAGTACACCTGTATGGAAGGTGAAAAGAAGCACTATAGACATTTGAAAATATCACAAATGTGGAAGTAAGGCAGAAAAATATTTCTTGGGAGATTGTAAAACATGAGTAATACTCTGTCAAGGAGGAGTATTTGTGTAACTGCAAGGCAGGTGATTATGACATGCTTAAGAAAAAGCTTAAATCTGTATCATAGTATAAAATGCTGCAGTTAAGGGTCTTCTAGAGGAAGCAGTATTAAATTGTGTAGGAGTTAGATGAATGAGTAATATCATTAAGCATGAGCTGCAGAAGGTATATAAGAGAAAGATGACCAGTACAAGAAAAGCAAAATCAGATTATGAGAAGAATTTAGCCAAAGGAAATCCCAAAGTTATTTTTTTTTTATGTGGCAAGTAAGAATGACTGATGATGGTCATGAGGAGATAGAAGTGGATAAAATAGTTGACTTACTGAGTGACCACTTTGAAGGCATATATCTTCCTAATGAGGTTACTGCTTTAATTAATGTGGGAACAGAGGTGGATGAATTGTAGGTTCTTAGGATATTGCAGAATCTTAATGTAAATGCAATTGTAGGATTAGATGGAATATCAGGGAACTGGCAATGCCTTTGACTAAGCTGTTTAATTTAAGCTCTGGTAGAGTTCCAAGGGAGCAAAATTATTCCTTTGCATAAGAGAGGTTCTAAGACTTCAGTAGCAAATTATATACCAATCGGTATGGTAAAAAAGAGAATTCAAGAATGGGGTGGATAAAAATATGATACTGTATGAGGTCAGCATGACTTTGTGAAGGGTTGGTCATGTCTTAGCTGATACTCTATTATAAAAACGTTAGTAAATTACTGTTGAATAAAGGAAATGACTACACGATGATTTTGCAGAACCACATGGAACACTGTTACAAAAATTACAGCAAATTTGGATTGATATGATGGTGGCTACTGGAGAGATATCAAAAAGTGGTATATGGAGGAGCAGAATCGAGGTAACTATTGGTGTGCCACAAGGTCAATGATGCAAAAAGTATTATTGTTATAACTTGTGGCCACGAAAAAAGCTCATTATATTGTTGTGCTGTGCCATAAAATTGCCACCCTCTGATTTTTAAAAGGACAACATTGCTCAAGCAAAACTTACCTCCTGGGGTTTATATTTATGCTCACCCTGAAGGCTGGATGAATGAAGAAGTGAAATTGTGGTCCAGGTGTCCTAGTGGAATGTTAAAGAAACCAGCTTCGTTACTACAGAACTAAGGCTATTAAGAATAAACTCAAATTTAATTTCAGGAGGCTGAACCAGCCAAGTACAACCTTTAGATGTCTTCATTAATAAGTCATTTAAAGGATAACGATGCAGTCTTCGGGTTTTGAAGTAACACCAACTGGAAGAAGAAAGAAATCTACAATTTCAGAAGTGTGTGAATGGGTTGAGACCTCATGGAATGCAATAAAACCAAATATTATTAACTCATTTACATAGTGTGGCATTAGTAATGTCCTTGATGGTACTGATGATGATTTATTGTTTGAAGAAAGCAATGACTGTTTCATATTTGAAAGAGATTTCAGAAGAATATTAAAATTGTTATTGTAATCCTGCACATTTTCCTTGATACATAATCTCTTGAAAAAAGTTTGAGAATTTTGATTTACATCAATGTATGTGTGTCAGGACAAAATTACATATCGATAAAAATACAGAAATGTTCCATTAATTTTGTAATACTTTATAAGACCTACCTGTTGACTTTATAAAATATTATTGGTATTTTGTTGTCAAATTAAACACACAAACTTTCTTAACATTGCAAAAATTACTTTTATTTTAAAAAAATAAACACTAAGCTATACAACGTAAAAATTGCAATCGTCTATTAGAGTCATAATTTTGTATGATATTTGAAATACGTTGTTTTAAAGAAATGTACCTATGACATACTTGGTTTTGTTGACCAGTTAAATGCTGCAAATAGTTTGTATGTTGTAAAGATAATTCTTTAACAATGTTATCCAAAAATTTCCAAACAGTTGGATGGGAACACTGAAAGAGAGACTGAAGTCCATAGTGCCATCCTTTGATACAATTTGTAGTTCTAGCTATACAGTTGGCTGCACAGTGTCTGTCGTTCCAAGTAGAAATATTGAATAGAGGTTGTCTATAAGTGCCGTTCCTGAGCTGTTGACCTTGAATATATGTACGTTCGAAGTAAAGGAGAACCTGCTCGATTTGTTCATTATATTCGTCTAAATTAGAGAACAGATCAGCAACTTCTAAAAATGTTTCTAACACTTCTTCTTCTGGTAAAAATGCAAGTGATTGTAACATTTTAATGTGTACTGCAAATAGTCCACATTCATTTACTTTGCGTATGATAGATTGTGATAAGTGGAAAAAGCAGCCACCAATTTCGATGTTTTCAAACACGGCACGGAAAGCATTCATTGCTGCTGTTTCAAAATCAGTCAAAATTTTTTGTGGTCGAGCTTGAGGAATTGTCTCCAGTAACATGTTCAGCATCTTCACGTATATTTCTTCCTTTTTTCCCTGGTAGAAGAGCGACGCCTGAATCATATTGGACATGGATAGTGTGTAACTGATAATATATTTCTGGAACGACTTTAAATGTACCATCTGCTAGCCAAAAATTGTTAACTGCAAGTTGATCTAGAAGAGTCTTGTGACCAATTAGTATTATACGTTCTGGATCTTCTGCCCCGGAATCATGAATAATCCATTTAGAGTATTTCTCTGGTATTTCAAAGTTTTTGTTATCTGGATTTGACGGAACGTTTCCGATTGTTTTAGCTTTGGATCTATTTAATCGCCCCATCATGGAGTTCTTCTTCGGTAGGCACATTTTTAATCCGTCTGATACAGTCACTAAATTGTTAGCTATAATTGCACCTGGATTTGACATTTTTCTTTTCATTTGATTTGTAAGTTGATGAGCTTCAGATTCAAAAAGTCCTATTAACATGACAGTGTTCTGAAGACTCATGGATAATCTTGTTGTCTCTGGTATGGAGCAGTGATCGACAATGTAAAGTTCTAAGCTTTGCACAATGAATAGTTTTGATAGCAGTTTCACGGTGATGAATCCTTAATAAATTTCGTGATTAATTTTTAATTTACAAACTTGCACGTTATGCACTAGTTGTATTACGACTCACTAAACTAGAACTGAAGAATGTTAGACAAAAATTTACTTATACCTTCACCCAAACAATTCTTGATTAGTGATTTACCCCTTGCTGGTTATACGATTTTTGGTAAATTTCGAAATAAAATTACATGTAACCCAATGTATGATATACATTTTTTTCTCAAAAATTCCCATGAAAAACAGCTGCATCTTATATGCTGCCAAATACTGTATATGAGGAAAACAGCATGAAGTTGAATATTGACTAACAATTGTTCATGTACTTACAGGCTTAAGAGAAAGTGCTATCTAGCTCAGCAGAATAGAGCATGTGTGTGTGGGGGTAACCAGATTGCTCTCTTCAGATATCAGGCATTTTTAGTGCACCTAAAATATGAGAATAATATTAGAAGCCAGTTGGAATTATGAAGTCTCCTAGGATGTAATTACATTGTCTTAATCAACATTCAGAGAAATGTATGGCTATAGTACATCATAAAGAGTCAAAGTTTAGCATGAAATGCACAAGTACCATCTTAAATTTTGATGCATGTACTGGATGGCATACTTTTTCAGACAAAAAATGTAAAGGCAGTTCAAAATTTTGATTTTCCTGTCTGTAATAGTTGGAAGCAGTTGACATTTTTTTATGTATATATCTCTATGGATTTTATTGCCCATTGCTTAAAGTTCTATAATTACTAAACTTTGTTATAAATGCTATAGTGGTGCACTCACCTTTTTTTTTTTTTTTAAGCTGGATACAACTACTTTGGAACAGAAAAAATGTACAGTGGTGTATCTGGTGAAGAAATGGAAGTTGATATCTTTTTTGGCATAGTATACTACCAAAGACTAAGACATATGGTTGCTGATAAATTTCAGGTAAGGATGTAATAAAATTAAGATACAGTTTAGAACTTTCAGCACTGAGAGTTACATGACATCATTTCTGGACTAAAGCTAGTTCATAAAATCAGAATAGACAGGTGCTGCTATTGGGGAAACTGGCTGCACTTTTCTCTTGACATATAAGTACATTAACATATATATAGTGGTAATTAAACTTAATATGTCTAAGAAAAGAGTGATGTATTGGTACAACAGTATCACATGGTCATTAATTCTTAATAACTCTAGAATTTGAAATTAAATTTTGGTGCCAACAATATTATTTTGAGTATTGCTAAGAAAAGTAAAAATAGTTGAAATTTGTATTCAGCATTATTTCATCTGCAAAGTGAAGAATGGCTATTTACATTAAGGTCATAAAAAAGTTGTCTCTGGGGAAGATTAACTTAATGGATTAGACATAGTTTGCTCTTACTTCAGAAAAATCCTGGAACTCCTTTCTCTAAATCTCATCTAGCATGGCTTTTATTGTCTCATTTCAAACTTGGTAATGCAGAATTCCATTTTGAAGTACAGGAAAATATTTAGCATTGTTAATACTTGATTCAGTTTTTTTTAAAAAAAAATAGTGTTAAGAATGAAATTCCACTGTTTAATATATGGAAGATTAAGTTTTTCATTCAAGGGAAAAGTGCAGTTTAGTTACTCTTATTAAATTCTGATTACCAACTGTTTTTTTTTTTTTTAAAAAAGTATATATCTTGTACTAGGGCTGCCTGAAGAAACTTTTTCTAAGCCTTTTTTTCAACCAGTTTCTGAGTTTATCTCTGGCACAGCAAGCAGGTTTTTTTGTCTCCTAAACTCAAAAAAAATCAACCATAGAACCCATGTTATGTCAGACAATAACATATTCCATTAGGTATTTGTTTGCCACTTATTACTGATAGGGTTAAAAAGCCTTGGCTAATGCCAATATTAACAAAGAAGTTGCAATGTAATTGGTAGATAATATTTTTTTTGATTGTCATAAATCTTAATTACTGCATGAATTATAACTTTCAGGTTAGAACAACTGGGGCTATAGATATTGTTACACATCAGCCTATTAAAGGAAGGAAAAAAGGTGGAGGAATCCGTTTTGGAGAAATGGAACGCGACTCTCTTCTAGCACATGGGACTTCATTTCTTCTTCACGACAGGCTCTTCAACTGTTCTGATAGATCATATGTATGTAGTGAATTTTTTTATTATTGAATAGAAATTAGATATGTTCAAAGTGATAATATTTCATAAGTATTCTGCACGAGGTTAAATAGTTACACGATTTTACTGCAAAAGTCAGTTTAAAACCGTAATGTCATGAAAAGGTATCCTCCATTGACACCAAATTCCAAGTTTAAGAATACTGAAAAATTAAAAAACAAGTAACTTATAGAGCGAAGAAGAAATGAGTGTTCAAACTATCTTATATAAATTTATTAATCTGGGGCATCACTATACCTGCTTAACACATGAAACTTAACGATATCAAATATATCTTCATTTGAGCAGGCACAAATACAGACTGTAAGCTAATCCTGAATTTTTTTAAGGCTAAGCATAGCATATTAGGGATAATGTGCACCTTGTCTTACATACCCCCCCCGATATTTACATAATGAAAAAATGTGGTGGAGATGCCAGTATTTCAGAAACAGCCACACTTGTTCGTTGCTCTCATATTACTGTATTAACTATGAATATGATAAAGCTCTAGGTCATCATTTCACAAACCCTGACTCTTCAACTGGGTTAAGTATAGATATCTTGTGGAATTTGTGAACAGATGCAAAGCTAACTTAGTGTATATATATTGGCTCCCTAAATCTGGATTATTTAATATTTGTATACAATGAAATACCTTAGGTGTTGGAGACCGAAGGCATCCCTGTCTTCCCCATCATCTTTTAAGATGAGTTGAGAATTCAATTTAGTTTTAAACAGAAAGCTGCATCCATTGTAGAATAAACTAAATACCTCTGTAATCAGCAGGTTTTGTTTTATCCCCCTTTTTAAATATAGGTATTTGTCCATAATCTTGATGTTAGTCAAGTAATTCAAGAATTTTTAAATCTGCATTCATGTGATACAGCTTTGTTTTTATTGTCTATGCTTTCATATGCTGTGTTGTAAATTAAACAAGTGTAGAAAATATTTTTATTCTGGCATTAAGATTTCCAACTATAATTAGACTTTTATAAGGAATATATGAAAAATTTATTATCTTCTGGGGTACACATTCCAAAACTTCAATTTGCTTGTCTACTTCATTATTTCTATGATAATTAGTTGTTCCTAATGTTTGTAGCATATTTCAATTTTAAACATGAAGATATTCTAGAAAATCAGTGTTCATTATCATAGCTACATCTTCCTTTCTCTGATGTGTCAACATATTAATTCAATAATTCTGTTAGTTCCTCTTTTTTAGTTAAACAAGACTCCTATTATTCTCAGCAGAATTGCAAATAGGTACCAGTCAACTGTACTGAGCTTAGAAGCATATTCACATCTATAATTAAAAACCATACTTGTTGTGGTTTAAACTATTACAATTGGTTCATCCTTCCTCGTTATTAGATAACTGGAAAATCACATCTGCTCCTACCCATTAAAGATTGTACTTTGGGTGAGTAAGGACTTTTTGTACAAACATGGAACTTTGGCTGGTAAAAAAAATTTCTTGAACTAAAGAGGAAGATAAATCACCATTTTCTTTATATGTTATTATTATTTTTTTTTGCAATAAAATTTGATTACCTAGTTTTTGTGGCGAATTTAATGTTATTTTTCATTTTTCCTATTAGGCCTATGTCTGTACAGAATGTGGCAGTTTACTATCTCCTCTTTTTGAGAATATACCATTAAATAAAGAATCCATTGTACAACTGGCAAAAGAAGTTATAAGGAACTGGGTTTGTTCTGTGTGTAATACCAGCAAAAGTGTTAAAGCAATATGTGTCCCTTATGTATTTAGGTATCTAGTAAGTGAATTAGCAGCAATTAACATTAGGGTGGAACTTGATATTAAATAGTGATGAAAGAAGATTAATTTATTGTACAGGTTGTTCATATGTAATATAATAATAAAAAAGCCTATCTGAATTTTTCTGGAGAATTCTTATTTAGTACACTGAACCATCACTTTCCTAATGAATGAGTAAAAGAAAATGCATATTTAAACCTGGTAACAGAAAAGAGAAGTTTTTTTTTGTTCTCTGTATATACAGCTTATACTTTGTACATAGTTATGTTATAGGCAGCGCAGTGATATTCAGCTTTGGGAATAGAATGTAAATAAAGGCAAATACAGCTATATCCTAAATGTTCATAAAATAAATATTGCGAGTTGTGCAAAAATGTTTATCTTTTCATTGCTTCTCGAGAACACATCTTGATTAATCACAACATCTGTAAGAATAGTGTCAGCTTCATGGCAAAATTGTCTTTAAAAAGTCATTCTTCTATCTCAAAATATTGAAGAAACATACAGTGGTGATGAAAGTTTAAGATGTCACAAATAAACTGCCTGGAAAAAATTATTCCTATTGCTGAACATCCTGCAATATATATTGGATCGAACTAAATAATCTTCATTTTGTCTTTCATACCAAAGACACTTTCAGATCTATAGTCTGGAAAAGAGACTATAATCCTGATTAAGCTAGCATGTCTGATTCTCGCCTTGGGCATTTGTGAAAGCAGAGTTGATGCCCTCTCTCGAGGTGACTATTTTTGCTCACAAAGCAAAGAAGGGTATTAACGGACTTGTCAGTTTATGTTTGCTATGAGGAATTTCTATTCCACTTATAAGATAAACACCTTTTCCATATTTGGAATTTTAAAAAAGGCTGACAAGAATAAACATGCAAACGAACTTGACAAATGTATTTGCTGGATACCTCCAATAAGTAGTCATTTTAATCCATTTACAGGTTGTTGTCCTGCTTGCTGCCAAGATTTTTCTATAAGGAATATCAGAAGAACAAGGACCCAAAAACAGCTGAAGGTATAGACTACTCATTCCAGCTGTAAAGCCTTCTCAGGAAATTAGGTGGTAGCACTCCATTGATTAAAGAACAACCAGCCATGCATATCCCAATCAATAAAAGCATACAAGATATATTAAGAAAAAACTAAAATAATTTAACAAGTCTAAAAATATCCTCCAAAGACTCTGTGGCACTATTTGTGGTTCAAGAGCCTCTACGCTTCAGACAACAGCCCTCACACACAAGGATTATCAATTCTCAATTGAATAATTAGAGCCTCTATTAGATTGACTCCAACTTATTGGTTACCTCTTTTAGCAGGCATTATTCCTACAGAATTATGCAGATTGAATTCCCTACTTTGTGAATTTCAAAAAAAATTTTGGTAATCCAACTCTTAATGTCAATAGATTGAAATCTCGCCACCCATCACTACATATAGCAGAAAAACTGCTAAACATCTACCTCGCAAAACCTGGCTTGTGTGGAGATACTCTCTACAAATGCAACAGACAGTCATCTCCCATATGTGATTGTGGTGCTCTTCAGACTATGCAATATTGTAAAAGAATGCACCTTACATGCTTATCAAAATGACTTCTGAATTTATACTTTTTTAAACTCTTCAACCCTGTTACATATATAATGACGTGTTGATATGAAGAAACATTTTCTAAGGGAAAATGAATTCTTGATTCAGTTGTCAACCTTCAAGGAAGTATTGCTTGACAAAGAGTTTTACATTTTTTTTTTTATCTGAAAGAACCGTTTTCATTTCTGGTATTATATACATAATCCTTTGTGTGCACATTCACATCAAATTCAGAAAGCAAGCCACCAATTGGATATCTCTGTACATCAGTCACCCTGCTTTAAAAAAAAAAATAGGTCTGGAGGTAGGCTTACTATTGTCTGAAGTGTTTCAGACAACATCAATCTAAGGAACTGGACATATGGCTCACGTTATAAAACATTCATACCTAATCACCTTCCCTTAAATTAAATAAAAAAAAAAAATCAATACCACATAAAAATGTTTGTAATATAAAGCTTCATTAATGATGGCCTTTCTACTATTCATATATAAATTTATCAGTTGAACTGGGGTGTGAATTTCCATTTAGTATCATTACTTTGTTAAATGAAATAGAATTTCAGGCACAGAACCATACTAGAACATTTTCAAGGAGGAATGCATATCAATATTTGAGGTAGAAAAAGGCATCTGACATTCAGCCAGAAATGGATATACTGCATAATTCCAAGGTCAAATTCTCTAAGTGTTCTAGGTACTTGAAAAGAAAAACAAGCTGGGTTAAGACCAAATTTTCACTTTATGACAAGGATTTGTCATAAAATTTTGGTAAAAGGCATACGATAAGATACCCAGAGAAAAGTTTTCTAACCACAGAGCAATACATAGAATCGAAGGAGTCTATATTTAAGATCTAACCACTGACTTACATTTGATGTAAAATCAGGGGTAAGATAAGGATGCACATTATCTCCCCTCTTATTCATCATCATCTATATGGATCACATTATAAAAGAAAGTGGCATCAGGCCTGGTATTAGAATTGGAGATGTCAAACTTAGCTCTTTGCAGATGATGTGGTGCAAATCCCTAGGATTCTGCAACAAATTTGGCATATCAAATTCTGAATGGAGAGCCTATAGAACAAGTAAAATATTTCGGCACAGTTAAATCTGAAAATAGACAACACAATAAATTTATATGGAATCAATGGCCAAATCATATTAAAAATGAACTCGACATTATTAACATTCAAGAATGTGTCAGTAGAGTTAATCTAAGGTGGTATGGCTGAGAAAAGATTAACAAACCAGAATGTTTGATTCAACCAGAAGTGCCTTAGAAGCACAAAATATTACATATTGGAATGCTGACAAGTGAAAGACTAATGTCAAGTTAATCATGTAGTGCTGTTATAGTAGTCTGAATACCCTTTGAGGGGTATATCAAGAAATTGATGATGATAAATCAAAATTTATAAGGGCTGGTGATCTCGTAACTTGCATGCTACTGGTTGACAAAAATACTCTGATCAGTGACTATTTGTTCAATTCTAAAGTAAGTCTAAGCTTGATTCCATCAGCTGTAATCACGAGTACATACCACTTTTACCTAGCATACAGTAGGAATGTTCCCCAACCTTGATTATGAGGAAAATCCTTTAACAGGTAGTCCTTACAAATTAAGTAACTAGTTAGTCTTTTTCATATTTAAAGGCTGATTACATCAGTTATTCAATTTCAATAAGCGTGATCCCTTGCATAAACCTCTTCCCCCTTTTCACAAATATGGTACTTAATAATTTTTAAGGAAGTTTCTTTTATTATCTTACTGTTTCACTAGTCTTACCTTTAAAGGGAATGTATACTCTCTAATCAGAAATGCATTACTGAGAAGCATGACAGGTTAATGCAATCCAACGTTATTTGTAGCCAGTGAGAGGAAAGAATTAAAATAGGTTTAACGCAGAGCTATGATGATGCTAACTCGTATTAGATGTTATTCTTCTTTAGATCGCTTTCACAGTTCTTATCTTGGATACTTGTTTAACCATTCTTTCCACATACACATCCAAGCCCTGATTTCATCATTTAGTAGTAGGATCTATACAGTTTGTGATTCTTGATTATGTCATCTCCATTCAGCTGTTGTAGCTCCAAAGACTTGCAGATCTTTTCCGGGGAATTTCTTATGCTCTCTATATAAAATAATGTCTTGTATGTTTCTATTTCTTCCCAACTGCTTGAGAGAGTTTTGGACGATAATATCTATTAGAGGCATGTATTAAAACATACATCTGAATAGGTTAGAAAATTGTTTTCTGAATTTTGTAAGTAGCATTTCCGCAAGGAGTTCTTGGAGTCCAAGAGTGTCACCTAATAATATGCTGTATGTATGCTTCGAATTTAAAACTACAGTTTGCTGTGGAAAGAAGCAACTAGTAAGAATCGGTCTGTTAATAAAATAGAGGGAAATGCAATAATCATCAGAATACTTTGACGAATTCTCACACAAGTCCTGAACCAGTTGGTGTTATGTAATAATAATGGTTCTCTCTCTCAGAAGAACCCCGGACGAGATTCAAACCGAAGTCCTAACCATTATAATGGGGGGGAAGAATGTAGTATCGTGCAGAAATGTATTCTTTATTGAAAGTTTTCAATCCACTGTATAGGTAGCTAAGAAAACAAGTATATCGTGTTGGACAGTTGCTGTGATCTAGGACCAGCTGGTCTCGTATAGTAGTAAAGAATTTTTCTTCTCCCACCCACACAATTTTTTTTTAGGTATGTGAATAGGTTGACAACTTTTCAGGGATGGGATACCCTTATCGCAACCTTATCCTACATTAGTACTGGTCCAGATAATTCAGAAATCTGCACCAAGGACCAAATATATTACAGGAAAACTTCGCTTAACGCGAATACAATAAGAATAATATTAATTCATCCATAGCGTAAATTGGGGGGGAATTACAGTAGAAGCTATATTAGATGATAAAATCAAAGCAATTGAATAATAAAAATCAATGTCTAAACATTTGATTGAGCTACTTATTTTTTTGTAAAAAAAAAATTGAGTACGATTCAAACATCCTTATTTGACTTTTTCATAATGCCATGCAATTTGCGACAACTTTATGAAGATTTCGGCGGACTTCGTTCCATATCAGGATCAAATAAAATTTCATTGGCATACTTAATGTGATTTAAAACTAGCTCGAATAATATCGCAATTTTCTCTTCATGTTGCATCCTTATCTTCTAGTTGAAGGAGATCATGCTCGCTTAACTGTCTGAATGGGAATCTAGCATGTTTCTCACATCTTCATTAAATCCAAGTTCTTTTCCAATTGTGCTGGTTTCTTTAATTATGTTACATCTTGGATTTTGCGCAGGATAAACTAACATGGGCTTGAGTTTAAAGTCGCCTTCTAATAAAAGCCTAAAACGATCTTTAGATAATTTGTATCCTGATTAAAATGCTTATAGTTTGGCTAGCATACGCTTCATATATTTAAAAGAGACCAATTTCGTCATCGTTGAATATTTGCCGTTCGTCATAATCACCCTCCTGAATTATGCTTTGCAATTGTTCAGGAAACTTGGCCACAGAATCTTTATCAGCACTAGCAGATTCCCCAGTTATTCTTACGTTAATGCAGTCCAGTTGGATTTTTAAAACGGGTCAAATCTAAACTCGCAGTAAAGCTTTCACATTCCTCTTGGACTGATAAAGAATACTCCTGTACTAAGGGGTATTCTTTTTTGGTTATGATGTTCAGTCCAGAGTGATAGAAGACTCTCCATCATTAAAATGGCTTCTATTACTGCATACTTAAAGAAGAAGCACTAGCAACTTTTTCTTGTATTCTTTACTCTTCTTTATATAGTCCAAACTATGGACTCGCACCATCATTGTATTACTAGGGCCACTTTCATGTCTCTTAATGATTCCAGCCTTTCCGCTCGCTGCAGATTGGCGACAAAAAATTTCGCATAACGTAATTTTTTTTTAACTGATTAATCACTCGCTTAAAGCGAGGTTTTCCTGTACTTTCGAAAGCTTTTAATTCATTAAATTTCCCATGGAATGCTTATTAGAATTTTTGGAAATAAACAATGCCAAACAGCAAATCATTTGCTGTCTTTTAAAAGTATATCTACAGCCTGTATCATAGCCCTTACCATCAAAATAAAATTAACCTCCAGAGAACGCTCTAATTTCAATTTCCCTCAGATGCTGCTCTGGTCACAGTGCATTGCAAACGTTCTTTTTCTAATGTACTCTAAATCGCTGCAGATTCAAACAAGTGATACTTGGACAAGTAAAGCAAATAGAACAGGAAGAGAAATAAAATATCTGCCTCTATGGATTGCGAGAATATAAATTTAGTGAAACACGGCTATAGCCTTAACTGGTTTTCCTTGTTACAATACACAGCATCAGATTTACGGCCAGTTATAAAACTTTTGAAAGGAAATCTAAGAGATAAGCGATTGCCCATACAAACATGAAGAATTTATGAAATTAGCAGGATATTTAAATATTTTCGTGCATTGCTTGCAGTCGTATTTTTCATTATCATATTCAAAATTCGGCGCCCAGTTTCGCCACATTTGTGTTCCAAGAAACTTGATGAATAGCTTTATGGGTTTTTTCCCCCTCCCTCGCTCAGATTGTTACCGATATTTCCGACTTCTTTGCGCTTCCGAATGACTCTCCTTTTTATCGCAGCGTGCGGCGTACAGGCTGAAAGGTTATTCCAAGTGCGATCAATAAGTTGTTTGTGTGCTTGCTCTTCCTCTCGATGATGCGTCTTCTTGGGCACGAAAAATCGAGGTTGCCACTAAAGTAATATTTAATGTTTTGACGGCGTTATTACTATTAAATCCATATGCAAAACTCTCGTGTCTGCTCGTGAAGAGATTGGCAAATGCATCGCTTGTACTACTGATGGTTACATATGCTGAGGGCTTTAAGCTATGAGAAACATTGCATTATAATGTGTAGCGTTGAAAACAGTTCCTAACCTGCGAAAATGGAGAGAAACTGTTAACAAAATAGTTCTTAATATATTGTAATTCTACTTATCCTCACCCCTAAAGTATAAAAGGAATTTACTTAAAACGTGTTTTTACAAAAAAAAAAAAAAAAAAAACTGGGCTTAAGTATCTGACGCCTTGTTCCATTATTAATTATATATCTGCGGTTGATACAAAAATGGATCATTAACCGCTTTAACCTAAGCAGTTAAAATATTAATTTAATGTTTGGTCTACGGGGATATCGCACAATAAAACTGTTTATAAGCTAGTCAGCCTCTATCGATACAGTTGCTAGACCAAACAATTTTTCTTGTGTCATTGCTGTTCGCAAATAATTTTTAATCAGTTTAAGCTTGGAAAAACTGCTTTCTGCACTTGCTACGCTAACAGTAATTGTTAGCCGACAGCGCCCTTATTAAGACGTGCCCGTGAGGCAGGCTGCCTCTATGCTACACCCTGTTGACGGTACTATACAAGATACACATGTAACATTAAGCAAGGACTATCATAACTCCTTGATAATGTGCATAACTATCCTTTAAAAGAAGCCCAATGCTTTTTAAAAAATACAGGAGAATTAGGTGATTTAAAAAACCTTGGGGCGCCCTTGAGCGTTTCCTTTTTGAACAAAAATCATTTAGGCCTACATACTTCCAGTTTTCCAACTTATGTTTTTAATAAACTAAAATCCAGTTATTTCGGTGTAAACGTACGTGTCATAACAGCAAAAAAAAACATGCTTCATCGAAATCACATCGAGTGTGATGTCACAACATGAATGAGTATGAAAAATGATTAGTTTGTTTTCAATTCAGTCCAGCACATATTTATGAAAACTTCTCCTTCACATAGCTATTTGCCCTTTTGATTAATTAATAGCAGACTATAGTCGGGAAAAAAAAATCGCCATAATGAGTTTCTAAACATAATATTGGCTTCTTAATGCTGAAAAAAAAAAAAAAAGTGATATGCTCTGACTTTATTCCTAGACGCAAGGGGTTTCAAATGCAAATGTCTTCATCATCCACATAGCACCCAAAAAAATTTAACCTCACAATTTCCCTGGTATAGCAAAAAGGTAAAGGAGGAGAATGGCAGAATTAGATTTTGCATCGATTTCAAAACTTTCTACTGACTACCTCAACAACAATTCAAGTCCTTAGATAGGATCTTACACATTATTCTAACAAATGTCTTCTGTACAAATAAATACACTGCGGCTTCAGTTTTGGGAAAGTCAGGAATGCGATTTATATACAGCTGATGCTATCACACAGATTCTTTTCGAAAAGTTTATAATCGATTTACGTTTTTTAGAGCAGAACTAATCTGAGCGGGATAGAAGAAACAATGGTTCCAGGCCCAGTTAAATGTTTTAGAAGGTGAGCAACGAGCTTGTTGCAACCTGAAAATAAGATACACTTTTCACCTTGACTGTTTTCTACAAACATTTAATGCCTTTAAGCTAACAGCCGATCATCACGCAAAAAAGAATGCCCTCCGAACCAATTTTGTTTATTGAGCAGCCTCGGGTTTTTTGTGGTTGCAAAAATAACCGAGGGCTTTGCACATACCAGAAGTGACGTATTTTTGTGATATAGTTTTATGTAAATTGTATACTTCGTTTTTAACACGACCACCCAATTGAACTGCTTTTCAATGTCGATATTATGGCATAAAAATAACTACAACCAACAAAAAAAGCAGTTTAATTACATGAATATTAAAATTTTTCAGTGCAGTGATCGGATCGCGTGGTTGAGATGTCGAAAGTAACACAATAATGATCACAAATTTGTGTCAACTGTCCGATCATTGACGCATATCCCCTCCTTAAAAATCAAACTGATTCCCGCTAAGTGGGCAATCTTTCGCACTAAAAGTTTAGACGGTAATTGAAAAATTACAAACACTTATGAGTTCCATTCGTATTGCACTATTATCGAACATTGATCCCCAGACGGTACGCAAGAACTCTTTAAATTACATGGTAGCTCATGTTTCACCTAAGCCTAAAATCAACTTAGTCGTGAAGGTATTTCAGATGACCTGATATCCCATAATTCAATTGTATGTATATATTTACGTGACTACCACCCACGAAAGATTGTAACTTACAGTACAGTTGGTGGACCTAGGAATTTTTTACGCAATCCCAAAATCCTGCTCTATAGAGCACGCAGGGAACTCCACGAAGCTTGGCGCTAGTCTTACACCGTTGACATTCATCTCCTACCTAAAGATAACAGGACCTATTGGTTGCATAGTATAATATACAGTTATGAGGCTAATTTCAATTCGGTAATTATTCTTCAAAGTGACAAATATTCCAAACGAAAACTCGCGTGCGTAAAGTGCATGCGACCGGGAAAAATCAAAATATATACATTAAAAGCAAATCGCGCATAAAGTTTATGTGCCCAATACCACTTGGGCATCGCCATGCAGTTTTTGAACTCACTTGCGCTTTACCGGTCTCCAACATAAACTCAAGTTTTACAAAAATCTGAATAATGAAATGCATCTTTCGCTCATTGAAAAGTTGGTCTCCAAAATGTCTACTATTCTTTTCTCACTCCCGTAAGCTTCCTTCCTCCACAAGTTTATGATGGCCTCTTCTCTTTTTCTTCGGATGGGTAGATGAATTAAGTGCACTTCCTTTTCACAATGAAATATTCAGGTTTAAGAATATCAAACCTGTTCAGTTAGGTGTTTTCCTCGAACCAGTTTTGCACCTTGCAGGTCTGATGACATGGCTTATTATCATCCTAGAAGGCTCCAGCTGAGAACAGATGCAAAGTGTAGGTAATCTGCTCGTTCTTCTATAGGCACATCCATACGATGGTCAACACGCAACGGAAACCATTCTAGAGGAATCCATCGACTAGGGTTCTTTGTCCTGTATTCATACAGTTGTCATCTTCATGGTGTAGCAGGCCATCAGTCCTGGAAGCGCACAGATTTGTCTAACTGAAATGCATTGTCATGTGGGATTTTGTTCCTACACTTCCCATGTGGTATTTCAACGTCAACTGACGGCTGGTCCACACTCTTCGCTTTGTACTTCTTAATTTCATTTATGGAAGGTGTTGCCACCCTGCTTTTTTGAACTGCACGATGTCCTTATTTTCTTCCATCGCTGCAATTTTAACACGCTGGTTTGCCATAATATGAAAGCACGTTTAGACTGAGGCCAGAATTTAATGTTATGCCGATATAATTGGTTCGGGTATCATTTTGTTCTCAAGAACAAGTTTGTCAACTTGGTTTATGATGACTTATAATAATTAACTTTTGGGTTTCCCCTTGTAAATACATGATTACCAAATATGATATTAACACATCCGGAAGTACGGGGGGGGGGAGGAGAAAGAAATAGAAGACAAAAAAAAGTATTCAAAAAGATGACGACCGTCTCTAAGAACCAAATTCGTTATCCTCCACTTAGTAAACTTACTGAAGAAAGTTTACTATGTATTACCAGTGACGTCATCTTCCGTGGAAATTTTCATAATTCACAACTCCAGCTGGCATTTTTCTTCCAACTGCACAGACGAAGTAGGTGGAGATGCCGCCACAATTGCTATCACCAATGATCTGCAAAACTTTTGACCTGTCCACCCATTGCTGCAACTAGATTGCCAGTTTTCTGACTGACCGTACACATAACAGTGAGGTTATTCCTTATCTTTTAACTATGCAACTAATGATGGGGTTCGGAAAAGCTCTGTTCTCTCGTCCACCCTTTCCCCTCTGATATCAACGATCTACTCCCGTTGATCCTCCAATCAAATACAGTTTTGCTAACGACAAACCTTGTAATGCACAGATCACCACAGTCTCCAGAAAATAAAACTTCTACTAGCATAAAACCTGAACTTTCGTCAATGCAAGTTTCAACGCTAGCGAAACGCCGCTCTGCCTTATCCACCCCCCCAAAAAAAGAACAATTTTTCTTCTCGTCTTATCCTACTTTTCAAACACCCAAGTCTCTAGGCATGATAAGAACTATCTTCTTGGGATTTCCCTAACCTGAAATCTCTCGTGGCATAACAATTATCGCCTCCTCAGATTAAAAAAAAAAAATGCAAATTTGGAGGAAAGTTTCGATATCGTCATATTTAACATTTCGATTTTCTAAGCCACTTCTTTTAACTATCATTTCACCTAGATCTTGATCTTCCTGTAAGTCTTTGTTACTACCATCTCTGAAAGAAAAATAATAATAATAAAATGGTAATCTTTCGAACGATATGGAATGTAATATACCTTAACTTAAACAAGCCTTATATCGCCGAATTGAAGCCTTTGGCTCTTCATATATCTAATAATGGTAATCTTTCTTCTCCCCTGTTTCAGTGACCGTACCACCTGAGATTACTTTGCTAACAATGGCAAGTTTTTTTCCCAATATCCCTTTTTTAATGCGATACTGCCAATGATGCCATCTGTTCACTTCCCTAATCTTTCTCAGCACTCTCATATCTGCGGTCTAGTCTTTGGTCAACTGCTTTATTTCTAACCAGGTTTTCATATCTATAAGTTAAAATTAGTTTCAACACCGTCTTGTTTACTGTAAGTTTAGTGTTTTGGCTAATTTCTCTCTTATTCTATAAAAATGTATGCAGTGGACTCCCCAGCTATTTATTCTGTTATCTGTTTCCATATTTCATTTACCATCTTCAATAAAAAAAAAAAAAAAAAATATAAAACATTTCAGCTATATCAGATAGCGGTGAAATGTTTTATTTGTTCTATAGGTTCTGTATCCTAGAATACAATTTAAGTTTTCTATGTTCCTACTTATTTTTGCTTTGGGCTTTTTATTGCTGATTTTCGTGTCGCATTTGTTACAGTACTTATTCAGTTTAGTTAAGAAATCCGGTAAACATGTACTAGATTTATTTAGAGTATTACGCCGTTTGCACCAAGTAAGATTGCTTGATGCAGAGTTCAACATCTCCAATTTTGATATCATGTTTAATGTCATTTTTCTTCATTCTGTGATCCATATAGATTATGAATAACAGTGGAGACAGTGTGCACTCTTGTCGCAGACCTTACTTCAACTTTAATATGGATTGAATGTGTATCGCATTAGATCATGCGGATAGAACGTAATCTGATGTTCTGTTTACATCATATAGCTGTAGCGCTTCGAATAGTTTATTCTTGCCACTGTCTCTGCATTCTGTGGTGAACAAATATTAAGTGCTTTTATGAATTTCCGTACAAAATTATAACAATATCATTAATTTTAAATTATCTATAAATATAAATGTGCAAAAAAAAAATAATAAATAAATAAAAAATCCAGAAAATGGCCAAAGTCTGCTGCCTAACTTAGCCTTGATACTTTAAAGCGAGGCATCAATCACTCAGAAGCGCCACCCACTAGTAATCAAACAGCCAATACGAATCACGTAGTGAACAACAGCAGACAACTCGGTTGCTATCATGTCATTTTACAGTTACAAGGAATGCAGTCGCGATAGGTTGTTTGGCTTGTAGGTCTACGAGAATTGCACGCTTTCTGTATCATTGTATGAAGTTTTAGAAAACATTTCTCTAACACTGATATTTATTTATCTATATAGATATATTTATTTTTTCGTACTTCATAGATTTACTTTTGAAGAACGTTGCTATAAATAGCAACATTTTTTAGTATTAGGAAATTAATATTTGGTTAAAAAAAAAAAAAACACGGCAGACAGAAGATACGAACTAACGTTTAATTCTTTTGAGAAAGTCATCGCAGAGCAATTACAACAACTTATTCTTATGCTCTTCTAAAGCATCAAAACCAAATTGCGATTTAAAAAAAAAGACCCACTATTTTCTTATTAATAGCTATAAGGATTTTATAAATAACTTTATTTTACAAATAAATTTAATAAATAAATAAATGAAATTTTGGTTATTATTATTATTATTTTTTTTTTGGAAAAATAAATTCACAATCTCACTTTTATATACAAATAAACTGGAGGATGTAGATGATGAGGAAAGATTGAGGATTTGTTGACTGCAGACGCCAGCAAATAGAATGAGGAGGATGACCCACTAACTTCTCATCTTCCTTTTCCCCTCTTTTACCTTGCAGCGTCGAGGATTTATTAATCATCTGATCTCAAATCGTTCACATAAGGTGGTCAGCCCTATGCCCCGGTGTATATATGTCCGTAGTGTTGAGTTCTCAAGGCCGGTTTGTCTGCTTTGCAGGATGAAAACCCCTGGATAAACTGGGGGAAAAACCCTACTGTTCACGCTCAAGAGCGGCTAACTTGGCTATGGCTGAGGAAGATCCTTAAGTTACTCACGTCTCCGACGAGAATCGAACCTAGGACACTCCTTCCCCAGGCATATGGTCGCGAAGCGCACAGCCACTAGGCTAACCGCACGGACCCCACTAACTTCTGAAAAGGTCATATAGGATACCAGTAGATGGAAATCTTCATTTATGGAGGATAGAGAGAGAGAGGACATCCATGGAGGTTGAGAATGAAGACAATCAAGAAAAGGGCAAGAATTTTTTTTTTTTTTTATTTCATTACCTTACAGAGCGGTGTGTGTGAATGGAATGGCTTGCTTTTGGAGGATGAATTCAAGAGAGGTGCCAATGATATGTAGCCTCCCTTGATGAGTCCCTGACTACTTGGAGATCTCTTGTAATAAGAAATACTTCACCCAGTATCGCCTAAATAATTTTTCTGATGGATTAAGATTCTGCACCGATTATGTTATTCTAAACACTACGTCTCCTTCGTCCATGTCCACCAGATTAACAAAGTTGTGGGATATTTATATCCCTAGAACTCTCTTCACGTTGATTAGCTGGTGGCTTCTGTATAGTTAGTAAACCAATAATGGCTGCTCAAACATCGGTGGTGTTAACGGGCAAATTTCTGATTAGTAAGAATTTAGATGCAGGGAATATTCACGCAATTTCTGAAGATTTCCTGCACGTGAGCCTCAAAATCATATCGTAGATGGTTTTGATGCATTTTTTTGCTTCGTGACAATGCCTAACCACCAAATGACCTGGTTTTATACTTCGATCGCTTGAAGGTAGTGGCGGAAATGTACTCTAAATACCAACGCTGTGAGGCGAATGTATTCTTTTATGTGATGAATAAGATTCACTTCAAAAGATCGTTGATTCCTTGCTTCTCAGACAGGATTAGAACCCGCGGTCTTCCCATTTGGACGCCAAATGTCGCGACTTCTTGGGAAAAAATCTTCACAGATAAACAGTGACCCCCCCTCTCCCATCTTGGTCAAATAGGTCAGATGTTTTTGCGAAGAAATGAGGAATAAGTGATCCCCCACCCCATTAACGGATGCTAAAAAAAAAAAAAAAACGTCTCAGCCCCCAGAACAATTTCCCATTCTACAAAACTCAAAATTCTATTTCTGTGTATTCTTTAAAATGTCAGTTAAATCTTAAGAGTGAGGAAATCTGTTGGTGCTCCTTGCTAAAAGTTAAGGAAACCCCTTTGAATATTTGTGTCTTTTGCCACAAATATTCCACAAATTTTACACACCAAATAAATATCTATTTTGGTGTGTAAATATTCAGATACCGTTTGAAATATAATATATTAAAAATTCTATTAATTTAAAAAATGGTTCTTTTGCATAATTCGTTTTAACTTAAGTATTAAATGCACCTAATATTTTGCCACGCGCTACGTATCTTCAACTTGAAACCTGGCATACGTTTACTGGTGTCGGACAGAAAGCAGTGCCCTTCTTCACATTAATATAATTGATGCACGAACTTAATTCCTTGCATGCTTGAACACTTCAATAAACAAATCCTACTTCTCAAGTATCTCGCTTTTTTGGTAGAATTCAAAATACATCCATTCCTATCCTAATTTTCCTCCTACTTAATATTCCATTGAAAAATATTAAGGCTGTGTGTTATTTTGCGCTTAAGATTTGCATTTTAAGGGTCGCCTCTGGTGGTAAAATATGACCATTAGTAAAAGGTAGGATAGTGGACTGCGGCCAGAAAAGTTGAGAGGCCCTGTATTAGAGGAGCAGTGTCAAACCTCGTGTATTACGGAAGGCATATTGCAAGTAAGACGCAACAGTAGTATTCTTATCCAACATTGGTGTAACCAAAGAAAATTCGCACTAAACACGATACCTTCTTAAAGACGTCAGAATTTAAATTTATAGCAACTACATTGCAATTATGTTATAAATTTATCTTAATGACATTTTTGGTGTGGTATATTTGAGACAATTTCTTCTAAACTAGAACTCCAAAGATTCACTTAATTCATAATAGACGTTAAGATTGGTTCACCTTCTTACGAGAGGTACATTCTTATCCGCATCAACTTGTGAATGAATGTTGACTGCTATTAGAAATTGAACTAAAATATAAACAACGAAAACAATTATGTGGTTGCCCAGAGATCGTGTGTTTAACCTTACTTCAGACTTTCAATCTTATATTATCCTTTTTTTTTTTGCCATTTTAACACTAAAACTGGCTGCAACGACAAATATACTTTAGATGGGGATGTAAATGAACGAAAAGTAACTGATTTTGCTTCTTTGAGTAAAATTAACATAGTCTGAGGGCAAAAATATGCTATAGTTCATTTAAAAAAAAAGTCGACTTTAAATGTACTTCTTATTTTACCTGCGTTGAACTTACAGTACTTCCGTCCCCCTTGTGTAGTTGAATGCGAGTGCACTTGTTAATGCAAGTTACCCACCCTTTGTTATAGCAATTCCTTTATAAAAAAAAACCCTGCAATATGAAGTTAGCAAATGCATTTGTGCTGATCGATTTTATTCCCCGACCACAGAGTAATAATTGAGAAGAAAACAGACCCCAACAATTCCAATTCGTTAGCTGAAGAAACGAATGCAGTTATTGCAAACTATAAACAAAGGATTACGAACATTACTCAGTGAACCACAAAAACTGGTTGAAGCATTATTTACAAAATAAAAAAGTTTCATCTTTGGATTCATTCATGTTATTAAATATAATTTGTTTCACATTTCATATTCTTATCCGCGTAAAAAGAACACTTTGCATTCTGTCCACAGAAACAAATTGTAAGACTAATAATAGCTTACTTGGTTATCCAATAATCATCCTTTCTCTCTTTTCATCCTCTTGTCTCAGACGAAATCCAAAGGTGATACCAGATTTGGACAACATTTGTGGCAGGGTGTAAAAAACGCAATTTTTGCCAGGCTCAATCCTCCCACTTAATATTCCACGACCGATGACACTAATAAATGACATTCTTCCAACAATATTGTTCCCCTCCCCCGGAATAAGTGTAACGGCCCACCATTCTGGAGTCGCAAGGCAATTCCAGAACTGCGAGCTGGTTTTGTACGTGCTCATTCATCTCATTTGCGTTGCTAACGTGAAAATTCCCATCTCAGGACGTGTTTGCTGGTTTTGATAATCAATGAAATACATCGCTAAAGAAACTTCGGGCTTCGATTATTTGCTTTAATATATATAAAATTTTGCTGCTTTTGCGTTTTTTTTTTTTTTTTAAATTGAGCAATCTTTTAGCCTTGATAAACACTTTTCACCTTTCTATGTATGCTCTTCAGCAGCCTGCGATAATATGGATCAACACTATCGTTACATTATACTAGACTAGCCCGCCACTAATATTCAATTGTCCGAAAGTATTTATTGGATCCAGATTAAAACTTTGATTATGCCAATCAACCTTTTCCACATCAATCTAAGATGTGGAAAAAGTTGAAAGCAACGAGTCTGTTTTTCTAGATGTCCACACAATGTAGGAAACAGTACTTTTTGCGGAAGTTCTGCATATTCTTGGTGTTCCTCACAGATGCCAAAGACGTTATCCATTCTAGAAACAGCTCCAGATCAATTGCATCGAATTTCGTACAGTTGAAATGAGATTCGAAAATAAGGCATTCCTAGTCTCATTCAATCGAAACCCATGATTTATTCATGCCACGGACTTCCAATGCCCTACGCACTAATGTCAATGTTCTTTACACCAAAGTAGTGTTGACTGATGTTTATCTTGTATGTTTCCTTCAGAGATGGTACAGTTCTTTGTCTAGTGATTTGCTACTAACCTGAACCCTATACACACGGAATTCCAGGATGATCGTTTTTATCAATATCAGCGCATTACGGATTTTTTTTTTTTTTTTTTAAATCTGAAATGGCACATTTCCATCATGTTACTGTTGTTTAGAGTTGCTGTCGAAGCAATTATAGCCGTGAAGCTGTATTCTTTTGCTTGGTCTGCAAGACAAAAAAGTTACCACTATCGTATGAGAGATATTATCTGACCTTCAGCTGACCCAGAAGAAGAAACATTTATTCAAGCATTCCCGACAAGATTTGAACCCAGCTCTTTTCAATCAAAGGGAGCCATCGCTATTGACTAAGGTACGCAAATTCTGTTTCCATGGCATCAACCCTTTACCGATATCATGAATAGCAGCTGATATGGCATTCTGTGGTGATGACACCTCGTTCTAACTCTAAGGTATGTGATGGCATTGACATCATACGTGCGCAGTCTTACATAACAGTATAGACCACGTGCAACGGCAGGGAAATAGACATGTCTCATTCTAAAATAGGGAGTGTCGATACTTAAGCCTGCTTACTTTATCTCCTATTTAAAAAATGAGTATGCTTTTAAAACAGGAGGTTGGCTGCAATTTATTATTAAATGCAGAAAAGGCAGCTTCATTGATATTTTTATTCGCGGTTACTAGAATTCTAACTGCTTGTCCATTTTCTAAGTAAGACGTTTCAAATGGGGCGACAAAATCAGTCTATCAGGTGAATAATATTACCTTTGATTATCTGCAGAGAACTCTTCCCCTGCAGCTCGTTGTAATTTGATCTGATTCTGCTGACTGACAAGAGATCCGAAATGTAAACACCGTGGTAAAATGAATAAATTACTTATTACATAAATGTCATCGCAAATTAGATTTGGAAGCATGTTCTCGGCATACGCGACAATACTTAAGCACCAAATCAAAATTGGAATATATAATTTTGTTTCAGAAAGAAATTAAACATATATTTATTGACAATAAGCAACTAAGGCAAATATCTGATTATAAATTGAAATTCGGTAAAAGAAAACATACACTGTCGGCTGTCCAACCCTAAAACAAACCCGCTGCACTGAACGTAAAATTATGCTAATTATTGTTCGCGAAGAAAATTACAATAACACGAGGTTTCTGCTTGATACGCAGGTTTTGAAGGCTGACTTTTTGTGAGTTTATGGAGGGAATTTACATCCCTAAAATGGCAGAAAGTAATGCATGATTAACCCCTCACATTTTACGTGCATAGAATACAAATAAGATACTGTATTGGCTCTATTTTTCATCTGTCAGTAATAAACGTCAAATATAAGCCAAGTGTTCTGTTACATTTAACTTGTTAGTCAACAATAGGAAAGTAACTCGATTATTTACAGAGAATAAATATAAATACATATCTAAAACAGCTGGAGTGAGTATTGAAACAAAATTCAGGGGAAACTGTATTTTAAGAAGAGAAAACAAACCAACAAAACTTGAGGGGAATCTCTCCACTCGCGAGAAATATCAGAACACAGTATTGTAAAATTCCATTTAAATAATCAAAAATAAATACATCTCCTATAAAATAAACATTAATTAAGCAAAAAGGGGCTAAAAATATCTGTCTATCACTAACTTGTAATGATTTTTGTCAGTCGGAGCTTACGAAGTGAAGCTCATATCCACTTCCGTCCATCAGTAAATGGTTTGCGTTAATTGTTTGAATTTAATTAACTTTTTAAGATCTTTTCTACTTAGCAATCACGCAAACCATTGATATTCACAAAAGAGGAAACGTAGTAATAGCTGCTCGTAGTCTTCTGGAGAAGTGACTAGCAATGGCAAAAGCATCAAGAATGAGGTTAGAGCGTGTCATTTGTTCGTAAGCACGTGACTGTGTAATCCAAGAATAATTTTTTACATCACGACTCTGTCAAAAGATGGAGCCACATTTCCTGATATCCGCTAGCACATTTAATTTAAAACATTGTACTTACTCGATTTGACAAGTTTAATGAAAGGTGATCATTAAAATGGAAAGGGGCAAGGAACTACCCTCTCCCGAATGGGATAATTCCCTTAAGGGGTCCTTGAAAATCCAACACACCGAAAAACGGTGTGTTGAATTTTCAAGAAATTCGTGTTCGGTGTCTGTCTCTATGTGTGTGATCTCGGTCGGTTTGTCTGTCTGTGAAGGAAAACCGGAGTACCCGGAGGAAACCTTCACGTCCATGGTCCGAGACCGACTAACTCGGTACCGAGTGGAAGACGGCAGGAAAAACATCCTAAGTGCCTTCGACGTGACGCGAACGCAGTTCCTTCCACTCGGGAAACAAGCACGCAACATCTGTGCTACCATGGACCGCGAAGAAGTTCGTTTGCAACAGCATTATATGCTTGCTTTTCGTTACATTTCGCTGATGACGTAACCGAGAATATTTTGAAGAAGGGAAGGTTTTCGCTTTTGCAATGGGTTATAAACGTTCACATAAATTACGTAAGTCTGTTTTTCAAATTAGAAAACGTCCTCTTTGTGACAGTAAAACTTCCTCAAAAATTACCTCCCTCCACCAGCTCTAAACCATCAGTTTCATTTAAAAAAATACTAATTATGGTTTCAGAATATATAATTCATTGTAATAATATTTTGAAATGGAATAAATTAATTCTAAAATGTTCTTTAAATGTTACTGATCTGTTCCGCAAAAAGTGTAAACCATTTTTCTATGCAGCGATATGTTTTTGCTTAATTTTGGGGTTCTCTCTCTTTAGAAAAATGCACGTGAGGCCTTAAAGCAGAAGAAGTGGATTGAAATTTGTCGTTAATATTAACGGAATTTCAAAAAGCTTTAACTGGGTGCTGTGTTTATTATTCATCGCAAATGTACAACGGATTTTGTTTCTTTATAAAGAATTTATTCTAATTTTCGTTGATCCTTTCGTGTAGTCGATTGCCTGTTGTTCTCATCGCAGATTAGTCTCTTCATTCATTCGTACTCGAATTTGCATCAGAAGAACAAATGTGAGAATTTTTTTTTCAAAAAAACTTCCCCGAAAATAAACATCTTATAAGTAATATATTCTTAGATTTCTTCCTTCAACATGATTACAAAATAACAGTTCTACCCCCCCACTCCCTCTTGAAAACGTTATGTAATTTATGGGCGAACTCTAAACATTTAAAGCATTAAAAAAAAAAAAAACTTGAATATAACCGTTGATACTATAAGAATTGCCATTATATATATATATATATATATATATATATATATATATATATATATATATATATATATATATATATATATATATATATACACACATATATATTGCTTTGTTCCCGTCGTAAACTGTATTTCAGTTTATGAGACAAGATGACAGCCTGCAATTTTAACTTTGGAATGTTTTCTTTAAGATATGCTATTCTTCAGCTTAAAAAATTAAACAGTTGTTTCTCTTATGTTTTTTTTTTATTTTTTAAAAAAGTATATATTACACTGTAATTAAACTATGCCACCACAGCTAATACGCTTTATTTATTTATTCAGCAATGTATGTTATAATTTATATATCAAACGAACTCTGTCTTTCCACTTCCAGCTTTTCGATAAAAGAATGCTAGTTTTTGGGTTTCCATCTTTTACATGACTAAATACACGTCCACAATTTGTGTGCACTGCACGATAGACCCCGGAACTAGAAAAAGATGAGAGCTAACTCAGTCTGGGACGCGTTGATGATAACAAAAATGGTTTGATGGCTTTCCGCATATTACAAATATACGCACACGCCTATTTGCATAGCAATTCCCATCACCTTAACAATAAAAATAAAAAATAAAACTTTTCACAGCACTAATCCATAGCGTGGGCAGAACTTCGTGTACCCTGGGAACGAAAAAACGAACGAACGAATGTCTGTGTTTACTGGACATTCGGAAGCGGTAGTTTTTTTACCCGCAAAACAGTTGCATCAATAATTGAAAACCAACACTATTTCAAACAGAAGTTCAGAGAGCAAAGCATGCTCAGAATGGCTGTAACAAGACAAAGATCGGCCGCATACGAGTATTATTCCAAAACATATTCCAATGTAGACAAAACATATGGGGATAGTTGCATCCATGTAAGAAGTTTTAATAAACAGGAGTTCATTAGATTTTCAATCGATTGAATTCACCTGCCTAAGACAGATGCCATATAATTTCACTCTATAAAATTGACAAACCAGCCGAAGCACACGCACTACAGGAGTCTGGTTGCCGCTGACATGAAATGGAACAACCCAGGCCTTCTTAGGCATCTTGATTCCTTGTTGAATTACCAGTTGTTACAAATTTCAATATACAGCTTGTTTAGACTATGAAGCAAGTAATTACCGTATATGGCGGCGTATAAGACGAGGCCTAAATTTTAGGCTATTTTATCCCCCCCCCCATTTATTATTTCTTGTATTAATGCAACGTTAGGTATTGTTTTATATCCGTTATTTTATTTTATTTATTTTTTGCATAACATAGATTTAGTATTTACGCGAATTACCCTAATAAAAGTGATTATCCCCAATTTTAATTAATTATTAATTTTACATTTTTTTTAAATTTTAGAATTATTAAAATTGTTATCATTTAAAATCACGGAAGCAGCAACAAAACGAAGAAAGTATGAAGCTCGGTTTAAAATAAGGATAATTGAAATGGCAAAGCAAACTAATAACTGTGCTGCTGCAAGAAAGTTTGATATAACCGAGAAGAGGGTAAGAGAATGGAGGAAGAAAGAAGATATTTAAAAAATTGCCAAAGAAAAAATGTGCGATGAGAACGGGGATCACCCGATGGCCGCAACTGGA
Source organism: Typopeltis vanoorti (assembly GCF_054136105.1). Lineage (NCBI taxonomy): Eukaryota > Metazoa > Arthropoda > Arachnida > Uropygi > Thelyphonidae > Typopeltis > Typopeltis vanoorti. The sequence continues at coordinate 85,265,358 of NC_143570.1, forward strand.
AAATCACGTTGCCGAATGAATATTCGAACAAAGGCACCTTGGTTATCTTGTTACAAGAAATGTGATTAGAGCATACGCACTAAAATGGTCAAGATTTACCATTTTAAGGGTAATTGAAAGGGTAATTTCAAGCTACTTCAGGATGGTGTAATCGTTTTATGAACAGACAAAATCTGGTAATACAACAAAAAACGAAAATTGCTCAAAAACTACCAGCAGATCTTGATCACAAACTGACCAGTTTCCATAAATTTATTATTCAGTTGAGACAAGAACATAAATTTCTATTGTCAAATATTGGAAATATGGATGAAACTCCTATGAGCGTTGATATGATAAGCAATAAAACAGTGGAGTCTGAAGGTAGTAAGAGTGTTACTACAATAAAGAGTCAAAAGGCTTTTTTTCGGCGACGTAAATTATTTAATTAAGGGGATAATAAATCCCTCATTATTTCAAAGCCGAATAAGAAACTCGAAGTTCGTCTTCGGCATGAAACTCTTAGATTTCGAACTTCGAGTTTCTTATTCGGCGCTTTGAAATAATGAGGGATTTATTATCCCCTTAATTAAATAATTTACGTCGTCGAAAAAAAAAGCCTTTTGGCTCTTTATTGTAGTAATAATATATGGGTACACCTTTCTGGCAATTCGTGTAGTAAAGTATGTAAGCTCTGTTCACTAAAACCTTGGTATTATCCAGGATGGATGGAGGGTATTATTAAAAAAGATGGATGGACGAAAATGGTGTGAAATTATGGATAAATAATGTGTGGAACACGCGACCAGGGGGTATAATGAAGAAACGCAGTTTATTAGTATGGGATATGTTTCGTAGTCATTTAACTGAGAATACTAAAAGTCTTCTAGAAAATATAATACAAAAAGTTGGTGTTATAGCAGGTGGTTTAACTTCTATATTGCAGCCACTAGACGTCTGCTTGAACAAACCATTTAAAGATCACATGCGAGAAGAGTGGAATCATTGGATGTTGACTGGTGAAAATTCATTTACAAACGATGGATCTATGGGCGCTGCATCACTTGATATGTTGTGCAATTTTGTGATCAAAGCATGGAATAAAGTAAAAGTAGACACTGTAATAAAATCATTGAAAAAGTGTGGTATCTTTAATCTTATGGATGGTACGGAAGATGATCTGTTGTGGGGCACTGATGAATGAAAACGAAATCAATTCACCGGATTCGAACTGGGATCCATATGACGATCATTTAAACAATGAATCTGAAGAACTATTTTCAACAGATGAAGAAAATTAACATGAAATTTGAGGTTAATAATTATTATTTGTTTTTTAAGACTTACATCGATTGTAATATTTTAAATAAATTTATGTAAAAAAAATTAATCTGATTTGTTTATAAACACTGTCTGTTTTCTTATATAATGATGTATTGTAACTACCTAAATGTTCATCCAAGAAATTAAGCTTCCCTTTTTATACTCGACGTATAAGACGACCCATGATTTCGAGGAGTTTTCTGTAGTATTTGAGAGTCGTCTTATACGCCGACATATACGGTTTGTGTGTATCAAGTGTTTTTGGTCGATTCGCATGTTTTTCAGATGATAAACTCTGCAACTAATGCATGAAAGTGGATAACTGAACTTCAGTTCTTTTACATTAATACAACGGAAATCGATCGAAGATGTTTCTAACCAGAGGGCAATCGTTCCTACTTACTATACGTTTTTTAAGAACAATAAAAAATAAAGTACACGAAGTGCTTATTACTAAATTCAACTGAAACTGAATCCTTATACAAACCACCAGAAGAGTCATAATATTAGGCATTTTCTATTTCGATCTTCTATGAATGAGTGAGAAATTTTGAATCAGGTGGAATGGTGTGATTGTTTTCATTTAGCCAATCAAAGGGCATGGTCATTAATGCCCCTTCGAGTTAAACAGACAAATCGGTCAAGGAACAACACACTAAAGTGGACCTCGGTGATCTCAGCCGATTATAATCACGTCTTACCATCAAGAATATGCAGTAAAAGGTTTATTGAAGATAGTCAATAGTCACTTCTGACATTATTTCATTCGTCGTGGGATACGATCAAATCTTGCCAACCGACTGGTTGGCAAGATTTGACATAACAGGCAAACCGACCTGTAAAAAAGCACTCAGTTGCCAGATATACACACGCTGGCCTAATAACATCGGCTGAATCCACATAACAATAACATGCTTCCACTTAAATCCATAGGGGTATTTTTGTTGAAGTTTCTTTTTTAAAAAATTGAGTGCTCCGAGCTTTTTTTTTTTTTTTTCAAAAAAGCTCAGAGCACTCAGATAGTTTCTCTGATGTTCTGGCGAGGGCCTCGCTTGGTTACCTCTGTTGTTCAAGCGTCAAACAAGATCTCAAATTTCTACAAAACAAAGAACGGTATTAATAACAAAGCCATAAATCGAACAGCATCCGCGGGCAGTATGAAAACCGCGAACAGAGCCAACGATGGAACAATTCTCTCACTCACTCTTGAGGTCAACAATGGTGGTGTGCTGCATACTCACGTGCCTCGAAAATGGAAAATTGCAGTACCCCTGCATTAGTTAAATAAAGTGGAAGCTGTCGCGTGAAAAGCACTCTCCACTAAGCTTCCAGGTAGCGTGTAGGGTGAAAAAATGAACGCGACGCATGAATAAATTTGATTGTTTCTAAATTCGCCAAGATCTTTGTTGCATGGCGCCAAATATCCTCCTCATTATCTCCTAAATGACAATTTTCCCTTCTGAGCATATCCGATGTCGTGCAACGAAAAACTTCCTTTCATATTGAAATCACCTTCGCCGCATTCCCGACCACCTCTTCTTTCAATCGCTTACAACAAAGCGGATCGTTGACAGTAGGGGTAAGACGAGCTGGCTATCTTTTGATTAATTTGTCAACCCCCCCCCCCCCCCTCCGAACTTCTTCCCGTCATCGCTGGATGCTCAACGTAACTGCTGCCGATGTTATGCTAAATCGGTCGGGCAGCACCCGTGCGTTGCTATGGCAACGGGGCGGACCGACAAAGCTTCCCGCCTACTTAATGGGGCGTGCGAGGAGTGTGTCAGAATGCTGATGGTAGACAAGAATCAGAAACAAGTTGATTGGAGTAAAGAGACAGGTCCGTTCGCAATTAAGCCTTTAATGTTAACAAACAAAAGCCATTACAGTTATGACCACAAATGCTCCAAATTGGTTTTCGTATTTTTCCCAAATCATTAAATGCATGCAATTGCTTCCAGTTTGTCTTCATCACTAAAGGCTGTCATCGGAACAATTTCAGGTTATATATTTATTTAATAAATATTTCAATTAAGTGATTCATATCGAGGTCATTATCGATTGAGTATTTCAAAGATCATAGATCGAGTATTTCAAAGTGAAGTAAAGCGTGCAATAGACCAGATAAATCACAGGAAAACAGCATTTCTCTTTATTAAAATAAAACAAAAGAATCAATAACGAAGTTGAATTCAAGTTCACATTCCAAGTGGGTGTACGACAAGGAGAAACAATAAAACACAAAAGAATAAGACACAGCCAGATGAACTTAACATTTCGGAATTCTTTTACCACAGTCAAATCATTCGGTAATCACGAATGCAGGCTCTGATTTTTTCCCCCTTCTGTGGCCTCCCTTGATGAGTCCCTGACTCCCTGGAGGTCTCTCTTAATAATGATAATCATGTTGAAAGTTATATTTGGTATTTATTAACTATAATCAACACAACAGATATTTGGATTATAAGACCATAGTTTTAATACATATATGTACAAATTCGTCGACTAGTTTCGCTAGCAAAACTGACTAGCTTTGTCAAGACTAAACGGTGAAAAAACTAATAAATGAAAAAAAAAAAAAAAAAAAAAAAAAAAAACCCAAGAAATGCAGTAACGGTTTACAACGGTTAGACAACAAAATTGGATGGCGCCGCGTGACATGGTATGCTTGAAGCGATATACTTCAGTCATTATTATAAATACGCGTTACATAGTTTTTGGCGTACTGCAGTTCCGCTAAACTTAATGAGTTAATAAGATTTTTCCACATGTCCTTCAATATTACTCCTTGGTTTCTATCAAGGTTGTTTCCTGTTCGTAGGACCACTGCAGCTTCTTTAAATATTCGACATCTGTAATCTTCCTCCATGTATGGCATTGAGCTGTTATTATTATTATTATTCGTGACACCTCCAAGGAGTCCGAAGACTCATCACGGGAGGACACCTACAACTGTCTCAACCACTACACCGAGCCTCTACTACGAATCATCTCCATCAACGCCATCTACCGCCCACATCCACCACCACAGCTAGTATTTTTTGTCTGTAAATTGCGTGTGTTCTGAAAGGCCGATTTGTCTGTATGCGGGATGAAAAACCCGAGTTTCCGGGAGGGAAAACCACGCTTCCCCGTATGAGATCGGCTAACTCACCTTCGATTGAAATCGTCCAGATAAAGATTCCTCCCGTCGCGACGAGAATCGAACTTAGGCCTATCCCAATCGAGGGGCGAAATTATCCCGATTTATAGCATGGTTTGAAGTTGAGAAGTGATGCGCCAAGCCTGAGGTGTCTGTTCTGTTATGATTAACGTCTCCGACATGTTCCTTCTGTCTAATTTCTATCTGTTTTGTGTTAATAATAATCATAATAAAGTATTTACAAACGACTAAAGTATTTATGTTTCCATGAATTGGCAGCAAAGTTTTAATTGTAGCCATTTTAACAGATTTTTGCTTGGGTTAACTTTACGCAGATATAACACACTGGCTTCTTTTGATTCACGAAATCAAGAGACCTAATGTGTTATGTCATTTAGTTATGCGTGTGTGTTCTCTGGCTAGTTTGCTTATTTTTCTAGAAGTAGGAGATTTAACTAACCCACTTTCAGCTGAAAACTTCTTAAAGCATCTATTCAAACAGCAGTTGCGGTCATTAAGACTGGATGGTCGCTCTTGGTTCGGCAGAATCTTCAAGATGGCCCTATGGTGCAATGAACTGCTCCCGTGCACCATCTCAAACAAAGTGTCCGTGGTATGACCAAGTTCGATTTCGTTCAGATTCAGTAGAGATGGATTGTAACATTTTATTAACATTTAAGTAACCCTATATTAAGAATTCGAAAATATGCGATTAATGAATGATATAAAATACAGTAATGAAAATCCGTCTACAGAAAATAAAAGTTTAGAGAATCAAGAAGGTTTTCCTCTGGAAAAACTCGAGTTTAGCATCACGCAGCAACATTAAACTTGCCAGAGAATACATAGCGAATAGACATCACAAACTATGGAAATACGAGCAAACCATCCAATTCCGACAGATTTGGTTTATAAGGCGGAAGCGTAAAGGGCTGATGATGAGCATTTTATAACAGAATTAAATGGCTGTCCAAACAATATACGACCCAGTGAAAAGGTACCATTAGGTTCACTGATTTGGTATCCACTGGGTTCATCTAATTCCTTCTGATGTTGCTGTTTACTTACTCTCTGATTTCTTTAGTTCTTTTTACAGAAATAGGATTGCTGAAAGAGAAATTTCGTTTTAATAAAATAGAAAACCATTTCCTTAACACGGTCATTGACAATCACGCGATATCGCGTGATACGAGGTCTCACCGGGTGGCCGATCACGCGTTATCGCGTGGACGTCGCTAACTAAATGCAAAAAAAATAAAAAAAATTTGGCCACCACACGAAATTCCAATTTTCAGCTTGGCAATGAAAGTGTTAAAAGATATGAGAATATACGTCCACTTTCTGATTTTCATCGAAATTCAATGAAAATCACAAAGTGGACGCGTTATATTCTCATATCTTCATTCAACTAATATGCAATAATCAGCGTTTTATTCCGCTCCCTCCCACCTTCCACGTTGGATGATGTTTCTAGCCTAGATTTGGAAATACGTAATAGATTGCACTCACTTCGCATTAAACTCTATGAAAAATAGAGCAATATTTATCTTAAATCTGCACATTGATTTACGAAAATAAATTTTAAATTATATTTAGTCAAATTTAATTTTTTTTTTGAAAAAAAATAAAAACAACTTTGTCATATACCATATTTTAGAACTCAACACCCCCCCCCCCCTCCCTCGCTTCGCTAAGATCGATACTTTACAAGTTCAAAATACACCGTTCTCTGAAATGCTTTGGGTCCTCGTTTTGACACGGGAATTTTCCGCATGTGAAAACTCTTTGTAACATGGAATGAGTGAATCACCCATTGCTCCCTCGGAGGCTACTTAACCAGTAAGATAAAAATAAGGATCCTGTACCGAAGCATCCCTCTCTACATACACGATACAAACCTAAGCATTTGTTTTACTGCAGCATCCTCACGCCATCATTCGGGTCGCTTCTTATTCGTAATAAATTGAAATCTCTTCTCATATTCCGCTGCTATTCTAAATGCGTGTAATATTCTCGTGTCTACAACAAACAAATGACGGTTAATTGAAGGTCAATTATTCACCGCTAATTAATGAAAACCTGAAAAACTGATTTTTTTTTCTTTGTTCGTGTTCTTAATATTAAGAAATTTTTTTATTCCAGAAATAAACTGCTATGAGTTTCTATGGGTCACCTTTCAATAATTTTAATCTCTTACGATTGATGAACATTTCACTGGAGAAATATGCCTTTTCTATATTAGAAGTGACGTCTTAAGCTCTGTTAGACATTTAGAAAGATCTCTTGTTTCGTTTATAACCAAACCAAACAGATCTGCTTTTTATTGTTTTATTTTATATTAAAAATGTTTTCTTATTAATAAACCGACTAAATCAGCGTTCTTCTCTGGCTTTCTTTCTTTCTTTCTTTTTTTTTTTTCAATTACTGATTTTGGATGAATACAAAGAGCGCAGAAACATTCTTTCAAGCATCAATCCTTCCTCGCTTCCGATTAATGAGCTTTCAATGAAGCATTCAATTCTGCGCAGAATCTGCCAGCTAGAAACGAAGCCTAAACCTTGTGAGAAAAAACACGTGCAAAAGAAGTGACAAACAATTCACTTGACTGACGATGTCTTTGTCCATGCCGGTGCGTGAGATTACATATTATGCTCGATTCGCCATTTCATAATCTACGATTCGTCAATGCACCGATCGAGCAGGGGAAGCGGAAGACGGAGGGAAGCAAAAATGACGAACAGTTCTAATCCCCTCATCCAAACAGCGACTTGTGCATAATCTCCTCCGACCATCAAGAACAAATGCGAACCTTTTGTTCGTCCGCGATTTCCCTTCACACAAACTTCCGTTTTTTAAACGACTCCCCCAACAAAACCGGCAGTTGACGGTAACCTCTCGTCCTTGCAGACGCCTGAAACCTGACACTCCAAAGGTCAAGTGCCAACCGCAGGCTAGCGGACCGCACCAAACACTGCAACTGCTTCGGTGTTGCGGCCATTGAAATGGTAATCGGCTCGTGGGGAAAGCGACACCTGGAGTATTCGGGGGAGGGCATTCCCTCGCGCTACCTCCACCCCCTCCTCTCTAGGACGCCAATGACTTGTGGCTGTCGGGCCAGTGTGTAAGATAGATCCCTTGCAAGCGTCAAGCGACGTTTACGGGTCATTAAATCAATTGTCCGACGCAATAGAAATAATGCAGGTTCGCCTAATCGCCTTTTGCACGGCAGTTCACGTGGCTCCGTATTTTAGGGGTGGATCTTTGTGGCTATAGCTAAACGGAGGTTACAAGGCCGTGTCAACAAGGCGGCTGCCTATTTTCCCTCGAGCTTCTCGTAGAATGGAGTTGACAAATTGATAACATCGTTAGCTCTTGATCTGTTCAACTATGTGTTGTGGCTCTCCGCCATTTCGTCACGTTTTGGACAGTTTACTGTACGGATGGATAACCTCTCGGGAGTGAATTTCACGATTTTTACTCAGCAAATTTCACTTCGTGTTTTGATTGAATGAGAATTACTTGAAGATGAAATAAAAATAAATTTATAATCATTGTTTTATTCTGATCAATAAAGGATATAATTTATATCCTTGACAGCGGCGGCTTGAAATCATGGGGGTGCTGCAACTTTCGAAATACACACACACACACTGTAAGTGCAGTGTATACGTATTTGGATAAAATATCCAAATTATGGTAAAAATGAAAAAAAAATAAACATGAAAAAATATTGTTTATTATCGATAAAATTATACAGTTTGGTATAATTCAAAATTATAAATCAAAATTACTTGAAAATAAAATCCATTATCATAACCCCAATAATGTTCTAAAATCAAAACTATAACAAATGTTATGTCTTTAATTGCAATGGCCAAATATTTAAAGAGACGGAGTAAACACGATAAGCACTACGAACACTCGACTATTGGCGCAAACTGCATATAAACAACAGTGGAACTGCGCGACGGACAGTGCCGCATTACGCTAATAGCTCGCATCTCACTATGACGTGCATATGCTTGCGCGCTTATCAATATGACACCGTGGTAAACACAGTGCTGCCAGCGCCCTCCTAAGTGCTACAAGATGGATTTTTATTCTTTTTTCTACAAAATAAGAGAATTTTATAGGATTGTTGATGATAAAATTAAATATTAAAAGCAAATATAAATGAATTAATAAATACATTTATATATCGAGAAAAATTGGGGGTGCTGCAGTTCCGCAGTGCCTATGTACGAGCGGCCCCTGGATATAAATACTGAAGATATTGAAGAAGAGGCTAAAAGGTTTCATTTCAATAGGGGATATTATAAATCCATCCTTATTCATTGCCGAATGTATAGAAACCTGGACATCCAGGTTGCTTGGTTTGCAATACTTAAAAGACACGAACTCTGCTTAGGAGCGTATGTTCGCTTTTTATTAGTACATTGATTAGCTTTCACTTTATATATATATATATATATATATATATATATATATATATATATATATATATATATATATATATATATATTAATTCGAAATTCTTTTGCAAAATATTAATGGTATTAAAGCTCAAAGAAACATGGGAATTGCTTTTTGTTAAAACATTTAGTACATAAAATATTAAAATTGGTGCGCAGTGGTGCACAAATTATTCTTTGCATTTCTTTTTCATTCTTTTGATTTCCAGCTGAAAGAATGAAGATGAAATTGTCTCCCTTTCTGCTTGTGAATACTCATAAATACAAAACGCACTTTCCTATCGATTGCCTCTAGTGATGCGGCGAACGTGGTCATGCAGCAGAAGCTACAACGTGGCTGCTCTCGAGATGCCGGCGAATTTTGGAAAGTTAAATATCAGACGAGATAATATATTTGCAGATATTTTTATGCGAGATGTTTTGTTGTTTTAATCGACTTACTCGCTTATCAAAACAACGAGCTTGGATACGAAACTCCATCTTGTGTTAGACACAAGCGAAATGCTCACTCATACAAAACGAAATCGATTAATTAATTATTGCATTATGGGAATTAATACTACCCTTCTATAGAAAGCCAAGCATATTTGAGTTCAACTGTTCTTTTAATAATTATTTCAGCTCTCATCAACACACCCTTTCCAGTATTTGCCAGTTGTCTCGGTTTAATGCCATTTAGTTACGCTTAGTGAAATATAAGCTTTTAATTTTAAAGTGAGATTGGAAGTCTATAAACGATTTTATAGTGCTCTTGGTTGGCCGAGTGGTTAGCGTACTCGCTCTCCAGCCAAGAGGCTGCTAGTTCGAATACTCACCACCTCCACCAAGGGCATTGGTGTTTATGATTGTGCTACTTACTCTGTGCGTAATTCTAGCAGAAAACTTCACTCCCAAATTCCGGTGAGGTAGGGGAGTGACCATCCGGGGTCTACGGTCGTCAAATGTGATTTTTTTATATTTTTTTATACGTTCTGGGTATAAAAGGATATTGTAAAATAATTATATGCGCCTATTATTTCTCTAGATCACCAATAATATACAACTTTAGAACCATTCATACCAAATTTCATGCTCTACTATGTCCATTACATTAAAACTAGCAACAAATGTCTCATGAGTTCACAATACAGGATTAAGAGTCCTAATTATCTTAAACGAATTGGCTAAACGCAGTTTACAGACAAAATATGCCGACTTCATAGACTCGGATGCTTTGGAGAAATCTGAACATCTAACTTACGCAAAAAAAAAAGGGAAAAATTTGGTGAAAGATGGAAATTAAGTCATTACCGGATTCAAATTCGAGTGACTTAATTTAGAAATACATACATACTCTAGATGTTATGGATTCACTGCTATCGAACGTAACTTTCAGTGTCATGTGGAGAAAAATAGATTCATTTTTATTGTCACAAAAAACATCTGTGGTAAATGGATTGGATGATCGTACATAATGAATCTGTTTTTCTCCGAGAAACTCGAAGATACATTGCATTTAAAGCGCTGGTAATATAAGAAGCACTGCTTCTTCATTGAAAGACAACACACCTGCTTATTAAGAAGGAAATAACAGTGATGCGTAAAAGGTTAAGAGGAGATTTCTTAATTTGTTCACGCATCGCACAAAATAAATCAATGTTGCTTTAAACATAGGAAATTTCAGTTTTTTTTAATTTTATTTTTATATGACTCCCACCCAAGAAAGGCTTTCATATCAACTCTAGTACATTCGTACCGTGGATGGGCTAAGAATTTTTTCTATATTTTAAATTAATTTTTTGTATTTTTATTTATTTTTTACATAATCCCGAATAACACCAAACACGAGAGTTTTTCAATGTATTGCTTCGATGGCTCACAAAAAAAGAGAAAAATAAAGTGATATTCGAGCTTCATTTAAAAACTATACTCAGAGAGGAATGTTATCTAAAACTGCATACAGGGATTGAAATTAAACTACATGCAGCAAGGATTTCCATCAACGCATCATTTTTAACCTATTTTGGACTTTCACTTAGTGCTAGGTCCAGAGCATATAAATGTTTCGAAATATCCATAATTTTAAAATTGCACATTTCTTGGATAAATTCCCTGCGTAGAATCCCGAGTCTGTGGAGAATCGTGATAAAGGTTGATCTGTTGTGATGCTGTGATTCTAAAACAGAGAATCCGTCAGCAAATCTTTTTCACGAGTTCCTTAATGTTACTTATCGCATTTAAATTAATATTTGTAGAATAGAAAATTCCTGAATATTTCTAATCATCGTTAAAACAAAATTTAAGTTATGTTTATAGGAGAACTAGATATCACAGATAAAAATAATACTATAAATGGCTAGACAATGCTTTTCGGAACTGTATAATACCACAAGCATTGCTAAAAACAAGATTAAGTGGAAGCCAGAAGCAAGATTCTTTCTTTTTCTTATTTTTCTTTCTTCGTACACGTTTGTGTTCCTGATCCCCACATATATCTACTTCTTTGATCCTTCCCACCCCTCCTGTTGCAAGAATCCCAGAAATACAAAAGCTTATAATAGAACAAGCAATGAAAGATAACAAAAAGCCAGTAGAAAATGGAATGATAGTAGAAATCCTTGAAGTAGCAGAAGAAATATTCTCTTCTTCTTGAGTATTCTGCAATTGAGCAGGTTCTTCTTTTAGTAGCAAAAACTTTCTTTCGACTTTCTTCTGTTCTGAGCCTTCTCTTTCAAGATTGTGCACCTGTCTTCATCTAGCATTGTTTTCCTTACTCTTCCTCTGGGTCTTTTTCCATCTATTTTTCCTTCTATGGCATCTCTGATGATTCCATTCCCTCTCAGAATATGTCCGATCCAGTTTCCCTTGCTTCTTTTTATCCTCCTTAACAGACTTCTTTCTTCTACTCTTTTTAAGACCTCTTCATTAGTTATTTCATCTGTCCATTTGATTTTTTCCATCCTTCTCCAAATCCACATCTCAAAGCATTCCAAAATCGTAATTTCCTCTTCCTTCAATGTCCACGTTTCAGCTGCGCAAAGGGCAACACTCCACACATAACATTTTATGAGTCTTTCCTTTAGATTTCTATCCATTTTACTTCTGAATCAATTCCATTTTCTATTAAAGGCATCTCTTCCCATCCCTATTCTTGCTTTTATGTCACTTTTCCATCTTCCATCACTGCTAATAACACTTCCTAGATATTTAAATGTCTTTACTTGATTCATTTTCCCCTCATTTATTCTGATATCAATATTTGTTTTGCTTCTTTCCTTGCTATTTTCATTACCTTTGTTTTTCTGATGTTAATTTTCATCCCTAATTGATACAGGATACCAGTAACCTGTTCAACAGATATTGTAGAAGAAATATTAACAAAACATATAAAAAATGTTTAAACATGCCTAAAAGATATACCAAACAACTAGAACAATGGTATGATGCGAGTTGCTTTTGTTCAAAAGATAATAAAAGCAAAAACGATCTATAAGCTTTGTGTTAGAAATTCCATTATATATTCTCCTATATATTATTTATAAAAAATAATTAAAAAGACAATCCCAAGATAAAGATTAGGTGAAACTCATCTAATGAAGAAGCTGAATTTAGAAAAAAGAGTTTATCACAACGGATAACCTGCAAACACTGAATTAACTAAGAGAGAAAAAATGTAGAAAATAAAACCTACTTTTGTACTTTGGTTTTATAGACTACAAAAAAGCCTTTAATTCAGTTAAAAAACCAAGCAGTCCTATTAGACTGATAAATAAAATATATGAGAAAAGTAACTGATAATATCGTTATATATGAATAGAGTAGTCCAGTTAAAATGAATAGAGCGTGCCAATGAGATACTATTGCAGATACGCTCAGTGGACTAGATGAAGGGAATGATATCAATGAAAAAAAAACAACTTTATTTTTTTAACTGAATCTTTTGCGATACGCTGATGAGATTGTGATAATAGCAAACAACAAAACAGAGCCAGAAGAAATTATGAAAGGACTAAATACAGCATGGAATAAAGTAGCAAATATGTAATAACTATGAAAAAACTAAAATAATCATAATTATCGAAGAAAACTAGATAATCGAAGAACAAATAACGACAGACAATAATCAGATAGAACACGTACAAGACTACGTATGCCTTGGACGAACTTTTACATTAGGAAAAGAAGAAATAAAAAGAATTCAGCTAGACTGGATGACTTTTGGCAAAATGGAAAAAATCCATAGTAGAATAAAACCTGAATATTGAGCCACAGTTTAAATGTATCATTCCTGTTACGACATATGGATCAGAGACATGACCAGTGACTGAACAACTACTGGAAGAATAAGAAAAACTGAGACGTAAAATTGGGAAGAACCATGATAAGTATTAGACTACGATATAAAATAAAGAAACAAATGTATTGAATATAAGGAAAGTGATTTTTAAATTAAAATGGAAATAGAAAGACAATATCTCCAGGTGAAAAGTGGTCAGCGGACAAAGACAGTCATTCAATGGCGCCCATGTGAACCGGAGAGAAGATGGAAGGATAACCTAGCGGAGGTGGCTACAGAATATTAGCATCGGGAAGCATTCAACAGAGAAATGTGAACACAAGTGGGGGAAGCATGTAACCAAACATGATTATAAAAAGACTTAGAAGAAGGAGAAAAACTTTTGCTAGCAAATGACACGACCAATTCCAAATCTCTCTCTCTCTCTCAGAATTTTGCACTCACTCATATATTTACTGAAATATCTCTTCCCAAGGGAGGAGATATTTCAAGCGCTGCTAGGCATTGTTGCTGAAATATCTTCGTTGGAAGCGCTATCGCATTTTGCGGTTCGCTCTCGATGAAGATCGTGATCTTCGCAGTGAATTTATACTGCCGAAGAAAGCTTTCCAAATGCTAAAGACCGCGTAGAATAACCGCGAGCCTTTGAAGTTATGGAATTTAGCGAAACTCATGATGAAATGAAGAAATAATATTTTAATGGTAATAGGTAATAATAATAATAATGCCAATAATATCTGAACACACACATACACAAAATCTGTGTTTTAAACTGGTAGTATTCTTTTAAGTAAGCTAGATTGAAGAGTTTTAGCCCCAATTTTAATATTCCACGCTTATATCATAATTAACTTATGAGTGGAGCTCGGAGCTGCAGCACACAGTCCTGGCTAAGAGCTTAGTTTTATTTGATTTTCATATTCAAATGAAACGCACTGAAGTGTTTAAGCCATGAGAAAACATCGCATATCTTGTTATTATCATCGAGATTGGAAATTCGTAAATTTTCTAATTAGGAAATTTAAGGTACCCAAATTGAGGAATTGCAAAAACAGGAATGCCTTTAAATGAAAATAATTTTTACTTAATGGGCATTAAATAGAAATAAACTTGGCCCTGGGTGCAATTACTATGTAGGACGTGAGGAATCTTAGAATGGTATAACAGCTTTCTGAAATCAATTTAGATGATTTCATTCAGACAGTGTAAGGGTATTTGCTTCTAGAAACTAGGATTTCCCCTCTTGATAACGCATACGTGCAATTGACAGACATGACAGCAGTTAATTCTATACAGACAGGATTAAGTACGGTATCAGATCTTGCGAGAAGCTAAGTTATGTGGCCGTGATAAGCCATTAAGCCTAATAGGTAAACGGATAAATGCATAGCAAATGTGCATTACCACAAAATCGTATAAAGATATACCTAAATGCTTGAAATCATTAGACCAGAATGTGAACACACCAGAAACAGAACCCTCAGAACAAAGGAAATAATTTTATAGCTTATGCCATTAAACAAAAGTTACTCCGAGGGATTAGTAAAATAGAGTGAGGAGTAATGTGAATGGCCGGTGTGAGGCTTGAGACATGAAGAAGAAGAAAAAAAGGTAACAGGATGGAATTTTTTTTTTTTGTCAAAAGATAAAGCTAGAAACCTAGAAATATCAAAAGACTAATGAAAAGATAATAGAGGAAATGAAAGAATTAAAAATTAGAATGGTAAGGACAAGAAATAAAAGGTAACAGCTAAGAAGTGGATACCACTTGAAAAAAAAAATTGCAATTTCATGGATAAAGTGGATGAACTCTGTAGAAGTGAAGCAATTCCGTAGAGAGAAATGCCTAAAGAAGATCTCCCTAATAATTTAATCATGTTGAGAATAAGAAGAGCTTTTTAAACCCCCCAAAATGAAGTGTCAGTTGATTTTGCGAGTTGGAATTCAGAAACTTTGATATCGATCGAAATTTAATTAGTTGGAAGTGCAAATTTATAGTGACAGCTTTTCGTTTACATACAAAAATAATCTCATTTGCTCACTGTTAATTAAACTTTATTTTAATTCACGTAGAAATTGTCTAAAGCTATTTTTGAATTCGTGCTTTAAATATATTCCAGCGTGTTCGATGGGCGGTTTGTAAGAATGCAAATTTTAAATTTTAATATATGGGAGAAAGAAAAAAATAAAATAAACGACGTGAATGTAGCTTCACTGCACGACATGAGTGTACCGAGGTAAAGTGCGCATTCAGTAGAGTTAAAGGAGAAAAGCCCAACTTGATCAGCACGTTCAAGGGGAATATTCTGTAATCAGTATATAGGAAGGAATATCGAAAATTAAAAAAAAATCATAAAACATGAAGAATGACATATCTGACAATGACTTTGGCAATTACTTAAAAGAACTTGAAATATCTTGAGAAACATTCCAGCATAAATGAAGTCATACAATTGAGTTCTGCAATGCAAAAGCAGTTTCGCATTTGTTATTTTAACATCAAATTTTAACATGAATTCAGAGTATCACAAAAATATTTAATGAAAATTATTCGAGCCTATTCAGTTTCTTTGATTTTTTATACACGAGACAAAAAAAAATCGAGACCATTGCCTACGCAAACGGATTCGGGAATAAAATATATACACAATCAAAAAGTATTGTAACAAATAATTATTTCATACATTTAACTGTGTTTTTTTCTTCCAAAAAATATTCTTTATATATAAAAATATAAAGAATGACAAATATTTAAATTTTAACCAAAGCAGTTCTGTGGGTTTTATAGAATCTCTGAACAATGTAAATGGAAACTTTTGAAATTTGAAATTTCAATTTTGAAAAATTGAAGAGATTTATTATTATCAGTGGTTCAAAATAATTTTAATAATTTATAAATATACAAATACAGAATCTCGACATCTTTCGGGAGAAACAGGATGGATGAAATCAGTGCATTATACACAAAAGTTCTCTTATTAGCACACAGTTTGAAAACGAAAATAAAGATACAGCATCCTCCTGCATGTGAAGTTGAATAAAATTTCGAAAATGATATTTACAAAGAATCTTAGTATCACTAAAATATACAGCAATGTAAGGAAAGTCAGAGAGTTAAGATGCTATTTTGATTAAAATATACTTATTTTGTACCTTTATAATCAAAGAATTTTCATACTGGCAGTTCTCATTGTCATGGAGATAATTCAGCTGAGAGAGAAGGAGTTCATTTTGGTAAGAAATGCATGTAAAATACAAAACCGTATTCTTCCTTTTTTATTTCAAAGAATGAATCTGGCCTTCGTAAAATAAGACTGGGTTTTGCTTAGCGTTTTTTTTTTTTTTTAATTTTTAGATTCAGTACTAGATAAAATATGGGAAAGCAATCCATATTTTCATGAGGTTTTAATTTCTATTTTTTATACTGTTATTTTAAAACAAATTGGTTTCTATTTCTTTTGTATGATACGGTTAAGTACAGACTAAACAGAAATGCAACCACAAGCATGTAATATTAAACTTCTTCATAAGTATTTCAATAAAATCAAATATAAACGATATATTGAATCAACTATGACACGGTGAACACGTACACGTATACAGAGAAATATTAAGACAACATGCACGCTTTCTTATGACAATCAGAGGAGGGGAAGGAAACATTCATTAAAAAAAATTCAAAATCTCCTAAATAATCATTGAATAGTCTTCTTTTTAAATACTTGCATATTTCAGTTTTTATTATTTTTTTTTTAAAAAAGACTTCACTTCTGCATGTGGTTTTTGCAAAAGTTATAGTTTGATGACAATTTATTGTCGAGATGGGAAATATTGGAAATAATAAATTTTGTAGAAATTGTTTTTACCTTGGGTGTAATACTTGGTTTTAATCCTTTTCCCAAGTAAGCAAAACAAAATTTTGCGCGTTAAATACATTCACGTCTTGAGCTACTTGTATATAGAGGCTGATGACTAATATCACTTGCCTTACTATGTATCCCATAATGCAAAGCACATCCCCTTTCAGGCGTGTATAATACAATGCATAATGGGAAGGGCCACTACCCAGACCGGTTTCGACCTTTATTGAGGACTCTTCAGTGGGAGCCAGATCCGGAAGAGATACCAAGGTTGAAGTAATGCAGAAGTCATATATATTTCATATACAAGTAAACAAAAGGTGCTTGACCTTTTGAAAATTTATTGGTATCTTTAAAATAATAAATTTTACTACAGAGAAAAATTTGAGGAGCGTTTATCTGACATACAGTTTTGTGAATTTTCTTCTCGTTTGCTGGGAACTTTTAAGTTAGTTTAATGACAGTAAACAGCCACCACTAATTAAATTCAATTACCTCTATAAGAAATTAAACAGCCAATAATAAAAAAACAGAACCGATATTGAAATAAATCAATCTTTGACTAATGTAGTGGATATACTTAATCTTTTAATTAACACGATCATGATGAAAAGAAATAATATGGCTGAACTAAGTTATTAATTCCAGATCTGTTTTTAAAAGTTAAAATTTTCATTATTTATAATGAACATAGTAATGCTAATGGCTTTAAGTGAGATAACCACTGGTATTAGAAATACAACACACGGTGAAATTCTTCAAGTCAAAACATCAAGTGTTGAATCGAAATATTTTGCCTACTCATCAAAATTGGATCTTAAAAATTCAATATTATTTTAACAAGAGCGGAAATGGCTCCTAATTAGGTATTAGACAACGGGAGAGCGTCAGGAAGTTAGCTTTATGATACACCGAGAGACAGCGAATGAGAAAATGGCGAATATCAGGCGTGGATTTGAGATGATGGAGCAGCCTTTGCTGAAACCTCCAGATATTAGCAAGCGACAGACGATAATCTTTACGGACAGAATTAAAGGAAAAGTCCTCTTCTCCGCCAAAAAAGAGTCCTTTAATAATTATCCTTAATTCATAAGTGTTTTATGAACACTTGACATAATTTATTTCTAAGAATTGCTAAAGAATTTTGAGTTTTTAAATAATTGTCAGTTTGAAAAAGCAATTAAAAACGAAATATTATTCGTTTTCCAATTTTTAATCTTCTGGACACATGTCGACAGAAAATTTGAAAATTTATTACCATTTTACAGTCATGAATGGGAAAAAATGAAGAAAATATAAAGTACGTTTTCTCTATCCATTTATAAGTTTCAGGTTTAGCCATCACAACATTAAAGACGTCTGATAGATAGTTAAAATGAAATTGTAACTCTCGATATACTTAACTGCTAACTTACTTAAATTCAAAGATATCCACATGTTTAGATAATTGTAATTGAATTAAAAGCTATTATTATTTTACTTCCCGACATATTTAGGGAGCTTTTCTTTCTAGGTTACACCTTTTTCCACTTGAACATTTCGTGATACTCAGTTTTCGAGTATTTTAATGAAAAATAGCTTCATATTTGAGTAAAAATTAAAAATAATGCAACATAAATAAAGGAATCTTACATCGTATTCTTTATGACTTAAAAAATTTTAACATGTACTTTAATAGTATTGCGATCTGATTTTTTATAACTCTTTTAAAAGAGTAAGTTTATGAAGATAAGTCAACAGTCTATTATAATAAATCTGACTGCAATGCGATTTGTTGTTTTGTGTAACGCAATTAATAGTTATATTGTTGCCAACATAATTTTAGTAAAAAAATGCCGAAAATATCACGAAGAACACGAGTAAAAAATGTATATTATTCAGACATGCATGTAAAATTATATCTGATGAACGAGGTGTTCTAAAGCCAATAAACTGTAGTAATCAATACTTTTATCAGAATACGATAATAGAACTGTTTCTATGAACACAAATCCGAATGGTTCGTATGAGGTTAACCACACGTGAGAAATAATAATAATAAGTTGGAATTTTGAATGCGAAAAAACAAAAACTCCGTGAACCAATTCTAATTAAACAAAATTGTTAGCGATATTTGTACGAGTTCAATTTCGGAAAGCATCTTCACTGGTGTCGAGACAGTCCGAAGAGGATCAAACGTAGCGGAAGGGACATGTAAACACACATCTCGACATCGCACACCGAACATGCACTTTAATATTTCCTTTGGCCAGGGATTTAGAGAATAAAAAAGGAAGGTTTCGTTAAAGTTCGCTTTAAATTAACGTACGACACATAGAAGTCTTACTCACACCGCTGTTCACTTCCGACAAGACTATCTTCGATCTTCATCTGCGTCGAACGACTTCCACATCTTTCTGTCTTTACTGTTCCGCCATTTTTGTTCAAAGTTGAAAAGTGAGTGAGAAGTCCGCCATATTTTTGCTCGGAGATCAACTGTTCAACTAACTCGCTCCCTGAAAAATCCATCATTTCTTCTTAAATCTTGCTTTTCTTAGAGACGCTTTTTTTCAAGACGAAGTGGCTTCTGTTTGTAAGAAAGTTTTCTTGCCTTT